>NC_133202.1:1727500-1787500 GCF_958299795.1 Porites lutea | reverse complement strand
TTTCTGACTCCAGCTTTATCTTGAGCAGCATTGCTGCCCGTTTTTAATACCATTAAATTTGGGTATCTAATTATTTCTTTATTAAACTTTGCTCCTGACTAATATGAGCTTCCATCTAGCAAACTGATAGTATATTTTATCTGCATTCATTCAAAGCCGAGCGCCTTAGGAGAAAACTCATTTTGCACGTGTCAGTACACAGGAGGGAGTTTTCAAGTTCGCTCAATTTGCCCCGGGAGCTTGCTCCCAAATATTTAACCGGTCAAATATCGTGGAGCATTTTGCGGGATGGAAATTCTGCTCCCGAGGATGAAGTATACCACGAAATCGTTGGTACACACGGAGGAGCTTTGCTTCCGGAGCGTGCCCCTGGAGCATGCTCCGGGAGCAAAATCCCTCGTGTGTATCGACCTTAACGCAATCTTGCGTGCACACCCGGTAAACAACTGTGGGGTCTGACCGCCGTGAATGCTAGAGCTATGAAAAGTACTAATCACTCATTGTTCGTAGTATATTTTGGCAGCGCTTTAGCGTGGAAGGCTAAAAGAATATAGAAAACTGGTTTTTCAGAGTAGCCGCGCCTAGTTTACGTCAGGTGGGCAATTTTCAAAGTCAATAACAATAACAACGTACTTTTTTCGTGTAATATAGGAAATAAACATGTTTATTGAGCTCAAAAAATTAAAGTCTCAAACTGACGTGATTTACGTGTTGCGGTGTCTTTGTTCACTTCAACCAAGTCTTGTAGTCTGAGTACCAAGGTGAGAGTGGTCAACCACCAAGGTAACCGTCAACATTTTTCATGAGAAAAAGACGTTCTACTCGCCGTCTCAGGGCTAAAGAAATTCGGTTCCACTGTATTAACCGAGAGCTTGAAAACACTAAGCGGTAAAGATGACTCAACAGCGAGATAATTTTGGCCTTTGGAAAGTTAGTTTCAAATCAAAAAGAAAGATACGTCCTGGGACTTGGCAATTCGTCTCGTATATTGAGTCGACGTACAAAAAAAAAATCATGAGTGCACGGCATCCGTAGTAAACCTTTTTTTCTTTTTTCAAGCAGATTACCTCTTGACTCCTACTGAAAGCCAACCAAGGGTTTTTAGTGTTGGTTAGGGTAATGCACGTTTTAGAGATTTTCCGTTTCATGCTTAAATTCTGTGCTGACACCTCGTTTTCACATGTTTTTCAGCTCTAAATCAGTTCAGAAAGTGAAACTTGGAACGTGAAACTTTCAGACTTCACCCAGTTCCGGGCGCATGCAGCCACACTGACCATGAGGAAGTTTCACCAATTTTGAAGCGCTCTCCATGCCAGTCAGTGCACTGTAGCCTGCGAGCATTAAGCTCTCCTGGATGTTATTCACTACATCAGTTCAATATGAATTTGATAAATATACGATAATATTCTAACTCAATTTACTCCCACATATTGTGATGCCTTATACAGATCTAGAGAAGAGGTGAAATAACTTCCAACCCGCGAATAGAGTACTAAAGTGTGACGTCATAAAAATGAAGTTTCTGAAATTATGGGATTTGTCAGAATATTCTGAAAGAACAATGTCCAAGAGGCCTGTTTGCCAAAAATGAGCATCTCGGGGCAAATTGTCTCTGAGATCGTAGCCCAGTTATGCTTAGAAAACTCCATACAAACCCTTCTAAATTTTTTTTGGGTCGACCCAAAATAAAATTAGAAGGGTTTGTACGGAGTTTTCTGAGTGTAACCGGCTAACATCTCAGAGACAATTTGCCCCAAAATGCTCATTTTTGGTAAGTAGGCCTCTTGGGCATTGTTCTCTCAGAATATCCTGACAAATCCCATAATTTCAGAAATTTCATTTTTATGACGTCATCACTTTAGTACTCCATTCCCCCAATTAACTCTCATACGAGAATTTATTATCACACTCATTTTTCAAAGTAGCCTGCGAAAACTGCCGTCTCGAGCTGCCCCTTCGCCCCTCCTGGCGAAACGTTCCAAACGGCTGTTTTTGCAGGCTATTTTCAATTTTAATTTGGCGAAACGACTTGAAGCGAAACAACCATACAGACTCCACAGAAACAGTAGTTCATGTCTCAAGAACACGAAATAATAAAGACCAATAATTAAAACAAGAGTCAAAATATAGTTTTTAGTCGTCAGACTTCCGCTTTCATACTCTGTGAATATATCATATATTTTAACTTGAATACTGAAAGCGCTCTTTGTTGATATGGTTAACTACACTTCTAATAAACTATGTGCTCTATTTTGCAAACACCTTAACCTATATAGACAATACATTTCTCATTTTCTATCTGACTGAATGCGACAAAGTCGAAAACGTCACGTTTTCGTCAGAGTTTTCTGTAGCTTCTCTTCCATCTTATGTCGAACTGAAACATTTTCCACTGAACGTCAACAAGAAAGTAAAAGTTTGCCGATCTGACGTAAGCTGAACATCAAGGTACAATATTGTCAACCAGATATTGGATAAAGACAGAAACGCCCTTAAAGTATGTAAACTGCAAGATACTTATAATATCAGTTACTCAATTCCTACATAAACTAAAAATTTACGAGCAAATTTTTTTCTGTCCCGCTTTTACTCCAGTTTTCATTTGAGGAATCTCGTAGTTTTCTGCCATAGTATGCAGAAATGCGTCATGAGTTTCTTCGAATAAACCCGATTTCTCGCTCGAACTTCGCTGAAGAATACCACAAAACGCTGCATTGCTACCAGATGTTTTTAGCTTTCCATTTAGTTCTCGCGACGATGCCGCAAACAATACAAGCTCAAAATACTCTCCCTCATTAGCTCCATCGGCTAAAATTCCTTTGATAATAGTTCGCCCTTCTCTTGTAAGTATCTGTCCTTGAAAAGGCTCGGTAACTCTGTTACCCATATGTTGAACAATCTTGCACCTACTTGATCCAAGAAAAGGAATTTTGCCTCGCCGCGTGTCTATAATCCAGTACCTTGTGGACGAAGGCGGCTGGGATTCACATGGCACAAGGAGAATCTTAATCGGGGCCTGGCTTTGCAAGTCCAGACATGCTCCCATTGTTGTATTCAAATCACTGGTGGAGTCCTTTGTGTTTCCTTGCTTTCTTGCAGTTCTATGTTTTTGACAACTGGTATCAGCTATCGCCCGGAAAAAGCTTTTCATAATGGCACCTGTTGTCAGACAGCGATTTTTTCACGCGGTAAGTGCTAGCGACCTGACGCTGATCCACATTAACTTAAACTTTCCTGTTAAAAAGTAAAACGAACTGGATTATATACTGCTTGAGCTAAAATATTTCAATTTCGATTACTTTCAGGAAAAGTATAAGATTGAAATCTGCCTTTTAAGACATTTTCGCTCTTGGCAAGTTGACGAGAAACCCTTAGACATTGCGTGGTAAAATAAATTGTCCGTGAATCCTCTCCACTTTAATCAATTTTTCAAAAATGATATTGGTTTTGCATGCAAGCAACTTTAATGCTTTTGAGTTAATTCATTAACGCTTTCGCATAAAAATAACAACTATTTTTCATGGCGATAACAAGTAGTTGATTTATTAAAGATTTTGCAGCGCTTCGTAAAAGACAGGAAATATACCGTGTGTATTAATTATTTGTTGATTGGAAATAAACTTCGAAGAGAGCTCTCGAGGCAGAGATACCCTCCGTGAAGAAAATTAAAGTATAGTAGATTATAGATTATACATAGTACTGGAGTCAGAATGGCGGGTGTGCTGTAGGTTTCAAAAATACTGAGTATTTAAATTTTAGCGTCTTAATTGCTGTTCCATAAATTTTAATTTGTCAATCGACTAGTTGACTGGACGGAAGTTTGTCAGTTCAGTTTAGAAAAGATTTTCCTTTCAAGCAACTGTGAGCAAAGCAATAAACTATTAAGTTCAAAACATTGAACCTACCCCCTTGATGTATATCAGTTCCTTTGGCCGATTAAGTGTTGTTGCGACCGCCTTTGGAAAGCCATTATTCTCAGACAAGCCTTCCAGCAACACTGAAAGCGTCAGCGTAGTTACGAATTTGAATATGTGCACGTCAACTTTCAACATCTGCTCATATTTCGGCCTTTCATGAAGTAGTTTTAATGCAAATGAACCTCTGAAGAGAGGCCGGAACCGAGTGATTTGCTAAAGACAATTGGTTTATTTGTCAAGTGCAAATGCATTCGGCTGATTCGGCGCGTGTCTCGACGGAAATTCGCTTTTATCTTCTTAGCAGATATGCTATTCATCATAAAGACAACTTAGGCAGCAATTAAAAACGAAACTCTATCTTTTCCGGCTAAAATATACTCTTTAGTTTCATTAAAATTCTAAATGGCCTCGGCATCTGACAGTTTGCTATAACCGAAAGTTAATTGGTAAATAATTTTCTCTTTTTTTGCACCCTGGGATCGCCAGCGGTTCCTCTGTGTTTTTCCCTTCAGTTATAGAGAGTGAGCTCATCTTGTTTTACAAAATTTTCCAATAAAAACATAAATGCAAAATATTTTAAAAAACTATAAGGAAAACCAAGCGTCGTTTACCTCGACCTGTCAGTGGTGGATTTAAGACAAATACAATTTGGCTCGGACCAGCTATAAATTTGTTACTGTCACCTGCGACGAATTTGGATCTATTTTTTTAAAGGAAATGTAACATTTATTTCAGTGGGAATTTCAAAATAGTTAATATCGACCCCTTGTGAATTTACAGGGCTTATGACAGTTTCAAAATACATTGTTTTTGAAATACTAGAGATCTTTAAAATGAATTATAACAGCCCAAGTTCAGTTGGAAGTTTTAAAGATTTAAAGGGTTAATTCCTGCCCGGTTTTTTTAAAAAATTGTTGACTTCACGTACTGGGTAAGCATTTTTTCCAAAGTTTTCAATTTTTGAAATGGGGCCTAAGCTAAAATCTCAGTACACGGCCAAAGTAGGGAAACGACCATGGGATAATAACATTTCCTGCCAAACTCCGGATAAAAAATAAAAGTAAGATCATTTAAGTAATAGCACAAACGCCAGTTCTTGCGTCACGTCCTTCTGGCCCCGGTTGATCAAACGTTGGATGGCCCTAACGACCGCATAGATCAATCACTGTCCAGAGGATAAATATTAGCTAGGGCAGCCAAGTGCCTTATCCAGTGGATAGCGTTCTCCACCCTTTGATAACTGCGGCCTGGTAGAAAATCGAAAAAAAATTGCTGGCGGCTTGTGTTGTCACAGCGCATTGTTTCGTCCACTTCCTGTCTACTCTTTCCCCTAAGTCTATCTAACGTACCCCTCCGCTCAGTTTGTAGTTGAATTGCTGGTCTGTGTGTGGGTGGTCTTAACTGAAGACGAACATCATACTCTGGTACAGAAAGCCGGCGATAAATGAGGAGTCCATAATAGTAAAAATGTCTTCTTTAAACTCAAATAAATGTTTTTAGTCAAACTCACAAGGGAGATAAATTGACGTGAAAACTCACCAGAGGATCGATAATTCAGGTGACCACATTTCACTGAATAATAAATGTAATATGTGATGTACATCCTATCAAAAGCTTTAAGGAACAACACAATTTTATTCCTTTGCATGAAGAACTCTTGTTTTCGTTCGGTATTTCAAAGAGTTTAAAAAGTGGTCATTTCCCGCCTCTTAAGAAAGTCATCGGTTGCATTCTCTAGACTTTTTTCGTCACTCGCCGCCCAGATAAATAAAGCACTGACCCGCCCTCGAATGACTAAGCATCAAAATTTCAGGAGGCTTAAAAAATTAAACGCCTATATAGACGTAGAAATTGTGAGATCTTGTACCTGTAATGTTATTGTTTGTGTTAAGACAGTTACGTGTAAGCGTATATTTAGAGGAAGAAAAATGTAAATTAGTTAATAATCCACAGACTCCAAAACTAAAAAGTGATTACCCAGTGTCTGAAAAACACAATTAACACGCGTAACGTCCAGTATACAGTATACCACAGAAAACAGCGCCGGGCTAATCCGTAAAGGGAAGCTGATATTCGTGTGGAGTGCTTGTTTGTGTTTCTTTGTTTATGACTGACTAAGAGCTTTCTTTACGTCGTTGGTCGAATATTTCAGGGCGGCTTTTTTTACAAATACTAGGCCGGCACAGGTTTTTAATGTTCCGAATTCCAGTACAGCGTTTGAATATTAAGGTCGTGGAAAGGCAATTATGATGATTGATCTATTTGTAAACTACAGAGTTTGTACTTATATCTGATCAAAGTAAACTTCCTCTTAGTCAAAGCTCTGAGAAAAAAAGCAGCAGCAACAACAACTATATATATTGTACACATGCGGCAGGCGATACTCACCAACGTACAGCATATTTAGAGACGAAAACGGCGGTTTTTCATACATCACGAAATATCTTGTGGAATTAAAGTTATGGCTACATATTTTTGAATAACCATACAAGCAAGCAATGTTAACCTCTGGAAACGTGACTTTTACACGGTGTCCCTTTTTAGCCAGCAGCATGTATTTTTTTGGAGATCACGCGAAGGGCCTTCTCGGGGGTGGGGGGGGGGGGGGTATAAAAGCCATACTGGGTATGTGCCGCCCCATCGGGTAGGGTTTTTGCGCCGTAATGGTTTGAAAACGGGTTTACACTTTGCCCTGATTTTGGTCTGGAATCGGGTATTGTTTTCGAGGGAACTACGGAGTGTATGAACGTACTTTTACCGTTTCAATCAAATGAGTAAGAAAGAAAGAGAAATATGCAAATTCGAAATGGATTTGAATAATTTTTTTGTTTGCGCTATAATCTAAGTAATGATAACATAATTTCTGCTTAAAGGCCAGGTCTGAAAACAGGCATGGATTTTATGGGTCAGTCTGAAAACGGGTGTGGAAAATTACACTTTTTCGTCTGAAATCGGGTCAGGATTTGAAGAACTTGGCGGCACACCCCACCAAGAATTCCCAGGAGTACCCTCCCCGCCCCCCGGAGAGCCTTGTAGGAGGACTACCGTTATGTCTTTTGAACCTGGAATTTTTTAAAATAATAGTTAATACTAACCTTAAATCTGTAACCCTAACCCCAATTTCTCTGTGGAATATCACAGCTAAACCCAACGAAAAAGTCACGAGACCAAAATGAAGAACATGCGAGTAATTAATTAAGATTTACCTTAAGGTGTAGTTTTTTATTAATACAGGCACCATTTAAAAGAGCTCTCGTGAATGCAGTGGCCTCCGTGTACCCACTATGAAGAATCACAGCTTGGCCGCTTAATTTATGGCAAAAGATTGCAAACCCTCGTCAGTCAATCGTGATGGCTGATAGAAGACCAATAAGTAACGTAACACATGCGTACACATTCAAGTTATGTACAAAATCGATGACTGAAACTAGAAATCACTCGCGGAGCCTTGGACCTTCACCAAAAAGGCTAACTAGATTTATGTTAGAATTACCCTTAGTGAACAAAATCAGTTAACTAGATTTCGCTTCTCTCTCACACAGTTCTCTCACTAACAAGAGTATGCCGAGTAATAGGATCATGATCCCTATCTAGGGTGTATCTTCAGTCAAAAAACCGGCACGGTTAAATTCGATTACATGGCTTTTAAAATAGCTTATTAAATTCATGTTTCTTGATAACAAAATTGGGATAGGAGGACTTTACTTTGTAAAAGATTTGTGGATAAACAGGTACATATTTTTTGTAGACGGAAACTATGATACGTACCTCTAAACTGTCAAACCCGTCAAATCGTCCGTCCATCCCGGAAAATCCTCGAAAATCCGCGGTCGTAAAATTACCAGCGGCGATAAACCAAAAATTACCCACATGTCTTTGCGATTCTCGCTACATACGGGACCTGTTACTTTCACGTCCTTTTTCGCCGATTCCAAGATGGTGAGTGCACGTGTGAAAACACAGCAAAATATTCGATTAAATTTCTCTGTTGAGTAATGTCTAACTGTGCTCAACTTTTCTTGATAAATTCTTCAGGTGTATAAACGTTTGGTTGAAATTGGCCGTGTGGCTCTGATTAACTCTGGACCTGATGAAGGCAAGCTTTGTGTGATCGTTGATGTGGTGGACCAGAATCGAGTGAGTTTAACCTTGCGAGGTTTCAAGTTGTTTATTGGCCTAGTGTATTGAGACTACTTTTGAATGAACTTGAAATCAAAATTTGGACTTACTGAAAAAAGGTTTTGAGAAGGATACCAAGTATCTTTTCACTGACCTTCACTTTAAATCACAAATATATCGATTAATCCAGAGATGTGTAAACCGCATCCATCACTTTGTACATGTAGATCTCTGGGTATTTCGCATTTTAGTGAAGTTCTTTATAACTGAAATGGAAATTTCTTTTTGTTAAAGGCCCTGATTGATGGACCGTGCACCAATGTCTGTCGCAAGGCCCTAAATTTCAAGCATCTGTCCCTCACTGACTTCAAAATCAAGGTGGGACCATCAGCCAAAAGTGGCCCAGTTAAGAAAGCCTTTGAGAACGGGGAGATCTTAGAAAAGTGGGAAAAGACCGCATGGGCCAAGAAGCTGGCTACAAGGAAGAAGCGAACTACTCTGACTGATTTTGATCGCTTCAAACTTAAGCTGGCCAAGCAAAAGGTTTGTGCTACTATTGTTAGTGGAGTATTTTATATTTCTATTGTATACTTTTTGGATGGGTGTGCTTAATCGAAACTAATGAAGTGTACTGAATATTTCACTGCACAACCGTCTTTCTTACTTGGTATCCAATTTTGTAAGTACAGTGTCTGTGGAGTGTAATGTTTATTACTAAAGTTTTTAGTGCTCAAAAAAACGGCCAGTCGACATTTTGAGCCCTGTGTTTTGAAGTGCAGTTACAACAAATCTGTCTTTATTGCTTGAAACAAAACTTAATGTTGGTAATACAACCACCCTGCTAATATGGGCAAATTCATATGGCATTATTATATTATTTGTATGCAAACAGGGTTACATTGTATGTGGTAGCAACTGACCAGACATTAACCCCTTTTACTTGTCATGTGGCCAAAAAAAAAAATATAAATTCAAATTTCTTTTTTGTACAATTTGCTGAAGAAATAATGTAAATTTATACTTTAAAAAGTTTGCAAAAGTTTTGGCTGAGACAATTCATTTGAATGGTGATGCAGTAGAATTTTGTCCGCAAATGTAAAAATTAGATTGACAAATAATCTCACCTTGACTTGGCCTTGGAGTGAAGAGGTTTTACATGCAGTCGTATTCAGTGTCCTTGAGAAATGAATGTCGGTCGTTTCGCCAACAGTCGTTTCGCAAACGTCTTTGGTCAGTTCGTAAACGTGTAGAAGTCAGTTCGCAAACGTTTAGAAGTCAACTTGCAAACGTTATCGTCACTTATATGTGTAGAAGTCAGTTCAGTTCAGATTTCGGATGTCAACATTTGAGCATACAAACTAACTCTCAAGCTTAGTCTTGTAGTTGATTTCGCTCTATCACAGCGTTTGCGTGTTGCATGTACAATAGCTGTAATCCGCAAATCAATCTACTAATATGAAACCTACGAGGTAAGCTGTATGAAACAAAACGCGTACTTAACCACACGCGTGTAAGCGAAGAGGACAAACAAGTATCCTAAAGGACTGGGTTTAAATAAAGCCACTTCAAAATGGCGGTCTGTTCAACTTCAACTTCAACTTCAACTTCAACTTTATTTCATAAGACTATTGGTTACAATAGACTGACCCGCAAAATAGCAATTGCTAATCTAGGCAGACCAGTTAAAAGAAAAATAAATTGAAAGGAAAAGAAAGGAAAAGGAAAAGGAAGGAAAAACTACAATTTTAAGTTACAATAAATAATATTCTATCACAGTTTTATTTTAATTACATTAAATCTGAACAAGCAAACAAACAAATACTTTAATACAGAAATCACTAAACTATTAATCAAACTTGTTCAACTATTAAGGGCGTCTCAATATAGTCATCTTCTCTTTTTAAGATATCTGAAAGCAATCTCTGAAGTACTTTCCTAAATTTCTTTTTAGGAAGATCTCTAATATGACAAGGCATCTCATTCCAAAGTTTTACACCAAAGCGAGACAAGGAGTTTTTGTGTATTTCCAGCTTTGAGCTTTTGACGTGAAAGTTACCTGAACTAGATGATCTTGTATAGTATGAATGAATTGTTGAGGTTTTTTCAAATAAATTGAGCAGATTTGTTGGCGAATTGTTGTTGTTAATATCGTGCATTAGATTAGCCACAGTTTTATAATACATAAATGACACTGGTAATATGTCAGCGTCGATAAATAGAGGAATTGCGTGTTCACGTATATCCGTAAAATACATCATGCGAAGCACTTTCTTCTGGAGAATTAAAATGCTATTGAGAGACGTCTCTGTTTGTACCCAATCGACTTGTAGTCAGTGTGGTGAGTCATCCACTGTCCATTTGATTAAGAAGTATACTTAAGCGGGAAATAAGCTGTGAGATTTCACATCCAATAATTTACGCATACAACGTGTAAGTAATGTAGTATTCTGAATCGTATAGTTAAACCCAGGTTGACATGTAAATGTTTGTAATGTTAAATTTCAGATCAGGTTGACATATCAATGTTTATAATGTTTGCGAATTGACTTCTAAACGTTGGCGAACTGGCTTCTACACGTTTGCGAACTGACCAGAGATGTTTGGGAAACGACTGTTGGTGAAACGACTTGTTGGCGAAACGACCGGTTACCTGACAAATAAACAGTATTTTCTATGAGGTTTCTTTTGAATGGCAACTTGGTAGCATTTTGTACAGTTTGTTAGGGTGGCAGATAATCACCATGGTGTGGTTTAGGAGTTGAAGGGTTAATTAACAAATAAGCAACAATTTCCCATGGTCTGCACTCTTATTAATAATAGAAATGGTGTCAAAATGTTCAAAACTCAAGTGGAACCATGAGCCTTAGGTGAGTGGTTTTACTGCAAAGTTTTGAACATGTTGACATCATTGCCATGGTCAATAAGAGTATAGACTAAGGAAAATAAATTGTTGTTGTCTATTTGTTTTGTACAATAACATTGACAGCTTTTGTTGTTAAAGTTTCTGTTTAAGTTTTCTGAACATTGTATGCACTAAAAAGAGTATTAATATTATTGTACAACCATCATACCATTTCCATGCTGTGCACTCTCATTGACCAAAACTCTCAGCCAATCAGCACCAGCATGCAAAGAAAGTTGTGTCTGATAGCATGGGGTTAGTAAATTTTGCTATCAGGCTAGTGAATTCTGTTCTTAGCTTGCCTGATGGGCAAGAGTACATAATGTAGTTTTTTTGAGGTATTCAAATAATATTACAGAAGAACTGTGAAGTCAGTTCATCAAAAAGTTTTTGGGGCTAGTTGAAATGGCGTGCGGGCTAGTAAATGCTGGGAACAGCTTGCCCGAATGGCAAGCTTAAAAATGACTTTCTTTACACCCTTCTGCGAACAAGAAATCACTCAGTATTGTGAAAGAAGGCACTGAATAAAGCATGGGTCACATTGGAGCTTTTATGAGCTATAAAAGATGCATCTTTGTTTTTGTTACCTATACAAAATTACGTTATATAAAACATGGTTGAACTTGATGTAAAACAATACTGTGACAACTTACTAATCATTCCTTAGGCCTGTTTACATGTACATGTACATGAACTTCACATGAGCTGAATTAAGTTCCTGTGAAGTACGGTGTCTGGATCAATTCAAAATGGGTAATTCAATTTTTGTCGGCTTAGCTAGGAATAATGGCTGTGAACCTTGCATGAGCCAAACGAAGTGCATAATTTTTTACAATTTAGTTTACTGAAATGTATTTTTTTTGCCTTTTGAAATTAGTTCACCAGGCATAAAGATGAGTGTTTGAATCAATTTGATTCCACTTTAATTTGAATTTACTTGATTCCGCTCATATGAAGTACAATGCCTTTGTTTGTTTGTTTGCCTATTTGAATGCCTATTTTTATATCCGCGGTTTGTGAATATCCTGTAGATTTGAAGTTATAGCACCTAAATGATGTGATTAGCTATAAACCCTATGTGTAAATGTTGTCGTTAATTTTTTCTTGACTTGTGAGTATATCGCAAACATTTAGAATTTTCATTTCTTTTTTCCAAAATCTGCTTATAAATCTAAGGCAGAAAAATATATCTTAATACAGAAAATTTTAACTTTCATCTTTTGTGTTGAATTTTACAAATTTTTTTTGTTTATAAGTTCTTTTTCTTTTCTTTTTTTTTCACAGAAAAACAGAGTGCTCAAAACTGAACTGAAGAAGTTGCGAAAAGAGGCCAAGCTGTAATCTTGTTTTTTAAGATACAATAAAATTGTTTCCTGGAAAGATTTCTTACATCTTTTTAAATTTTATGGGAGGGGATTTGGTCGCAAAATGAACATTTGGGGTGTAAAATTCATTATTTCTTATCCTTGCCAGCAAGTTTTGTGTTTAATGATACAAGGGACCTAGTCACATCGACCTTTTACAGTGTGACTACTATAACCCGGGCCACCTAGACAAAGTTGACCAATTGGATGACAGGAAAATAACAATACATTCGAAGAAAGTTAGTTCTCAATCATGATTACCACAAAATGAAATTAACAACATGGATAAAAATCATAACCGAGACATGACCTTTTGAACCTGCTGAAGAAAGCTGAAAAATGTAAGCAATAGTAGCTGTTATATTTTTTACTTGAGGTCGCAGGTTATTGCAATGCGTGGCAATTGTAGCGAAGAAATTGCTGGTATATGACAAAATAGCAGCTTTTGTCAACCAAATGTGGCTCCTGGGTGTTAAAAGTAAAGTTTCAAATAGGAGAACATTGTCTGGTTGAAGGTTTTGCTTTCTTAAAAAACGTTTGCTATCATTATTTAATTTTTTGCTTCAAGTAACTTATTGTATTTTTACCAGCTGCTGATTGGCCCACAACCAACTTCGATTGGTCAACCTTGCCTAACTGGCCCAGGTTACAGTAGTTGCACTGTAAGAGCTCCATTACATGTACCTTCCTCATGAACATGGTCACTTTTAACTCCAGTGTATAACCCAAAGTCGGAAATATGTTCAGCTTTATTTTTTCCTTGCCAACCAATTCTTGAACTTAAACAATCCTGCAGGAAAAATCCTAAAGCAAAAATAGTGGTAACCTGCGAATACAGCTGCCTTTCATCATTCCGTGTCACTGGGGTCATTTTATGACATGTCCCCAGTAACGGGAAGCAGTGTGAGGTGGCTGTAAAAGCTTATGGTAGTCCAGTCCAATCCAAAAAATCCTGTGGCTGTTATTGAAGCCCCTTGTTTTTCTCTATCCCTAAAACTTCCATGGATCCTGATTATTTTTGCAGCTTAACAGAAAGCAAAGGGACTAGATGCATAGATGTTATTGAAACAATGATTTTCTGTTAAATGATGTGGCCCTGATGATCAATATGTATGCCAAATTTAGTAAAAACCAAAAAGACTGCAAATGCAAATTATCCCTGAAGGTGGAAATAACTCATGCCCAAAATAGTTTGCATTCTCCCGGGGCACTTCGACTTGAGGAACGAAGTTTATTGTTCTCAGTTGATTTCTGCCAAATTTCACATGGCAGGTAAAAGGGAACAAGGATGCCGAACAATTGACCGTAATTTCAAGGAAGGTATTCTTCAAGCTCTCAACACGTTAAGGGAAAAAAACAGCCTTTGTGATGTTGTTTTGAGGGTCAACGGATGCAACTTTCCAGCTCACCGTTGCGTTCTTTCTGCGAGCAGCTCTTATTTTCAAGCTCTTTTTTCTGACGACTTTGTGGAAAAACGTAGTGGTATCGTGATAGTAGATGATCTGGGGTATTTTCAGATGGAACAAGTGCTACAATTCCTTTACCTGGGTGAAGTGGAAATCTGTTTGAAAAATGCCGAAAATTTGGTTATGGCTGCTGACTACCTTCACATTCCAGCATTGAAAGAGAATGCTTCGTTAGTTTTGCAAAAATCAATCAGTTTATCCAACTGTCTCTCTCTGCGCGCGTTCTCCTTAAAGTACGGCTGTGCGTTGTTAAAGAAATCGTGCGATTGCTTTATTAATCAAAACTTTACTCAAGTAGCAAAATCTGCAGCATTTGGTGATTTGAATTACGAGTCATTCATAGAATTACTCACACGTGACGAGCTCAATGTTAATAACGAAGCTGAAGTGTTTCTCTCGGCTGTTTCCTGGGTAAAACACGATCCTCATATGCGGAAAGAATTACTCCTTGAAGTCCTTAAGAAAGTGAGATTACCTTTAATAGCTGAAAAGCAGCTTCATGAAATGATTATGAGCGACAAATTTCTTCGAAATAATTCAATCACTTTGAACAGGTTACTTAATATAAACGATGTCAGTGTGTCGGCAAGTGAGTTCAACCTTAATCGACACTTTCATGTTGCTCGAACTGGACCTCTTGAAACGGCAATAATACTTTCAGGAGGAGACAAATCGTACTTAAAACAACGACTACAAAACAGTTTTGTGGCATTCTTGCCCTTGCGTGACACTTGGGTAACGCTACCGGATCTTCACCTTCCACGTCATGGTCACGGTGCAGCAGTCTGCCAAGGTGCCCTATATTTGGTTGGTGGAGTTAGTGGAAATGTTTCTGCTCATTCTCATGTCTGTCAGTTCAGTCTTGTTGAAAACAGATGGAATTGTGTTGTTGCTGACCTACCACATCCAGTTTCATTCAGTGCTGTTGTTTCAGTGCAAAACAAGTTGTTTATAATTGGTGGAAGGGATGGTTTTGATAAAATATTGGTCAAGACACAGTGCTATGACCCACTGCATAACCAGTGGCATTGTGTTAAAGACATGAACTTTCCACGTGATAACCACTCCGCAACTGTATTGGGTGACTCTATCTACGTTATTAGCGGCGACAGACAAAACTTTAGAAGCTGTGAACGCTACGATTTATCATCAAACACATGGCATATTTTGCCAGATTTGACAATGCCACGACAACAGCCAGCAGCTCAAGCATTCAGTGGGAAAATCATAGTGGCTGGTGGTTCGTTTGGGGTAACTTACAGGTTGCACACCACATGTGAGATGTATAACCCAAGGACAAATGAATGGACCCTGGTATCTGGCCTTGCTGTGCCCCGGGCAGGGTGTTGTGTTGCAGGCACCGAAGATCATGTCTATATATTTGGTGGGTCTAATGGCCGCTCAGTTCTGAACACACTGGACAGTGTTGAGCGGTACAATGTGACAGAGGACAGGTGGGAGACTGTGTCAGTCATCCCTGAAATTGTTATCTCACCACAAGTAGCTGTTGTAAAGATACCTCAGAAATACCTAATGTAACACCAGTGATAATTTAAACGTTATGTAAGAAACAATGCTAGATATATTTTCATTGCTGAAACAAGTTAGTTTCATCTTGTTGAAAAATTGGCAGGTATAATAATCCTATTTGATCTTTACAACTTACAAACTAGAGTTTGGAAGGTTCTGGTTGGGATGTAAAATCTCATTTTCACATTCTATTTAATGGAACATGAAAATTCCTGGGAATAAGTGGAACTTTGATGCTGAGTTAGTCCTTTTTCTGTTGGAAACTTTTCCAGTGCGAATGCCTGTTTCATTACAAGTTTTCACTAGGTTTCAACAGTTTTAGGCTATTCACTGCACTGAGCCATTTTGAATTTGGAGAACAAGACAACTGGAACTTGTGTCAAATGAAACACATTTTTATTGTGGAATTAGCCTTAGTCTTTTTAAAAGGATAAGTAACCCTTTTATTCCAAAACTGTGCAAGTAAAAATTTGACAAAAATTCCAAATTCATTTCAATTTGTAAAATGCAGAAACGCAAATAGTACTATATTACCGTATTAAAAAGTAGCTTTCATTTGAATGTTCAAACCAAAGAAGTGAAACCACAGACTAAACAGTTGAAACCACCATAGAATACTCCGTTTTACTCTGGGAGTGAAGCGGGGATTAAACGGGTCATCCTCGGTGTAAAAACCTGTGAAACTCACGAGTGACGTATTATAAAAACAATGAATAAAAAGAAGCCACTAAGAAGTCAACACTATAAAGCCAAGGAAAATAATATCTAGAAAGCAAAGACAGGTTTCTACACCGAGGCAAACCCGGTTCAATGAGAACTAAAACCCATTCATTCCTGCAACTGGAACTATCGGCAGTCCTTTTCTTACAAATTACATGTTACTGATTACAGGAGTACTTCCCCCGTGGATTTCAGACAGAATGTTGTGAAGTTTGGTTTATTCTTTGCCATACTAAGATGAGGTCCAGCCGTAACTAAGCGTATCTTTCAAAATGGCGTGATTTGTACAGTTTATTTACAATTCTGCAAAGTACATTACAGTGTCTGTTCTCATTTTGTAACAAATGACGAAAATACAAAGACGAAAACAAAGTCAGTAATGACAAACCATAAATGACAAAATGTAGACTACATACAATTTGTATTTTAAAAGCCTGGGCAGAAATACAATGGTTCTGTTAAAAGTCAAATAGTTTCTGCGCTAAAACTATCGCCTGCTATAAGCACAGACAAAATAAGTAGACTCATAGAAAATATAATTAGCAGGTTCCGGTACGCGCTGTTAGCGCCACTTTGAGTACGTATTTGAATTGAAGTTATAAACCAAATCTGAAGGGGGTACGGCGTGGAGTTGCAGGGGCTTTACGTCCTGGTGTAACAATTTGAGACCTGTGATTAAAAGCCAAAAATGAAAGGCAGTACATTAGTTTAAAGCTTAAATTTCTAAACTATGAAATGTGACTCTTTACAGTAGATTTCAAAAGACTCGTGAATCCGCAAGCAAGTCTATTAACACTAGTAACTTTGAAGGCTAAGAAGAACAATTGTTTTAATCGAACACTTGCACAATTTGCTACTACAATACTCAATAAGGTAAATTCTACTACAATTTATAGATAGGAAGGGTTAAACAGGAAAGAACAATTCGTCTCAGAGAAATTAAAAGACTAAATGCAATTTCCTGACCTTACTGAAGGAGTGACTTTCGCAAGTTTTTCTTCCTCTCTAGCTTTTATCTGCGCACTTGCGGCTGCCATCTCTTCTTCCATAGCTGATAAATCTTCCCTAGCACGCTTTCTTTTCTCCTACAAACGAAAAGAGAAATGACATTAATAAAGGAAAGAAAGTTGATGTCTTTTAAAACTTACCAAGGTTAATTTGTTTGAGTAACTTTATAAAAATGTAAGGGGAGAGGAGACTAGATAAGACGCCTCTCGCCACCAGTGTTCCTATTGCGGTCAGCAGGATAATCTATCAGTATTCTGTAATATCTAAAGCCATGATTCGAAAAACGAAAATGAGTATCAAGTACGGTTTTCAACTCACACTGGGAGTTCGTTTCCTACCTAGGTTTCCCTTTTGAAATGCTAAAACGTGGCCGCTCAGAGCTGCAAAGGCCGGGTCTGATTTTACTTACCACTGGCTTGCTTGTCTTCTATCATCTTAAAGCTCTACGTTGAAGAACTGTCTGTTCTTGATACTATTCTGGTGGTAAAATTAAGGCGACGATCTCTTCTCGAGATTTAACTTTCTTAATTACGACATAGTCCGCGAGATGATAGGTAAATAGCAAAGGTGAAGCATTTTGATGTGAGCCTTATTTTCAAGAGATTCTCAACAAAAATAATAAAGAGTTTAAGCTTCACGTATACGGTGAACGGCAAACGTCAGATTCAAGTTGGGAATTTCGCAAAATAGAAAAAAGAAGATAATAACAGCTCAGAAAACTCATGGATAAAAAATTGCGTGAAACTACTGATTTATGTGTAGAAATAACGAACAGTAGGCCACAAGCAAAGGGAACCTAGGTCACGTGACACAAATTCACGTTTGCCGTTTGACGTAAACGTGATGCTTAACGTCCTTAACCTCAAATACCACTCACCAGCCGTGTTTTGGTGGATTCTTTGACAGTATAAAACATGGGTCCGAGTTCTGCAAGCCAGTAACCGTCAACAGCAGTAACACACTGCATGTATTCCTGTTTATTGATCAGTAAAAAAAATTGCGCTTAGCACATCCCCTAATCAACAACAATCGAAATCTTTAATTTCTGTTGTACTGGAACCTCGATTATAACGAAATCCTTGGCACAACGAACGATACTTCGCTATAGTAATAGTAACATATCTGGAAAAGAACCTCGATATAAGGAAACCTCGTTATAGGCTTAGCGAACATATTTTACCAGCCTCTTCGTTTTTTCGAGGTTCCACTGTACATAGTAATGCACGAATGTTGAGCAACCTGGAGCTCCACCGTATGGACTGACGCAGTACTCATCATATGAGCTACTCACCAGTACCTTTTTTCCTAGCCAGCTATCCACAGTGTTCAGTTACAGCTGTTTATTCACACTTTATATCATATTTACATTGTTAAGATAGAGCGATTTTCGTATGACCTTGAAATGAAATCGTGCGAACAAAACAGAAACAACAAACGAAGGGAAATAGAGCGATTTGATTGGTTTGTCGAACGGATACAAACGCGCGTCGCTTTTGGTTGGTTAAGCGAAAGCTCGGCTGAAAAAACTTCGTGCCCGAAGAACTTTCTAGAAATCGCTTTGACGTCATACTGCGACACGATTGGCTAATCGAACAATGCCTTCTCCGTATTAGGGTTCTCTTTGGCGGGAAAACGAAGAGTCCATGTTTTGATCTTTTCATCGATTGGCTAATAAAACAAATAACGAACACTTACCGAAACCATTTTTCAAGGTCATACGAAAATCGCTCTATCAAGGCATCGGAACAAAACCATAAGAAAGGAAAAAATACCGAGGTGAATTTCTTGGAGGGAGGTACAGTGGAACCCCGTTAATGCGACCGCCGTTGGGCCATAAAATCCTGGTCGTAATACAGTGGAACCCCGTTAATGCGACCACCGTTGGGCCATAAAATCCTGGTCGTAATACAGTGGAACCCCGTTAATGCGACCGCCGTTGGGCCATAAAATCCTGGTCGTAATAACGAGGTGGTCGCATTAACGGGGTCCTCAAAATAATAAAATGACTCCATGGTTTTTACGTTTGGTTTGAAAGAATATGGCCGTAATAACGAGGTGGTCTTATAAACGGGGTGGTCGTAAGGCGGAGTTCCACTGTATACGGAGGTCAGAGGAGCATAGGTTTTGAGCTAACCACTGGTGTGTGTATCGAAATACTTCTTTCTGCGCACGCTAGCCGCCATATGGCAACTATTGTCCGTACGTCAATGTTTTTTTTACCACTGGCGGCCACAAGTTTCCAACAGGTTTCTTACCTTGGAGGTCATCACTAACTCATGATAGACAATGTAATCTGGAGTGTATCCCATGCCGAACAAAGCACTGGTTGGGTGAAGATGACATGGCATTCCTGTCCTCATGTTTACATACTCTCCGATACCCTACAACACAAATAAATGACAGTTATTGGGGCACGAGTTTTACACCTACCACAAGAAAGTAAAACGAGGACCGTCTAGAAGTTGCGTTACATTTTACTTTAATTGGAGCTGCGTGTAGTTAAGAGGTTAGTTGCATGGGAACTGTAAACGAATCTTAAGACAACTTTTTTGAAATTTTGAAAACGCCTTTTTTACGACAATCTGGTACTTGACTTTATTTGCTTTGCCAATTATTTGCTTTGCCAATTATTTGCTTTTACTTGTTAACGTGCCTTCTTTCGTATTTGCTGTGTCATTTGAAACCTTCGATTGACCGTCCTTTTGTAGCTGAATCGGCGCTAGTTCACGAGACAGCGTGTTTAAGGTCAAGAAAAAAAGAACATGTCATGAATATGCGGCACTACGATTTAATTTCTTGCAAAGAAGTACCCTTTGTAGCTTATTTAAATAAATAGATAAATAAATAACCTTCAGTCTGGCAGCTTGGTGGAAGTAAGAGGAGCAGATGCATTTTCTTAAGACATCCCAGTCATTTCCACAAGATTTAATGGGCATTTTTTGTTGAACCATGATATCCTTTAATTGCCCACGAACCTCTCGAACCTAAAGATAACAGAAAGCAGTTTGAATTGTATGAGTCTAGTTAGAAAACCACTTATGTCCAAGCACTTGCAATTTTCGCTACTGCGTGCAAACTGGACATGCAACAGCATGCAGCAGGGTGTGCAAAAGGACGCAACAATGTTGCATAGAAGTTATTGGCTAGCAGTGTTGCGTCTGTTTGCACGAGGCGGCTTAAGCTGGTATAATTCCCAACGTAATACAATTGAAACGTCGCCACCATTATTATTATTATTATCGCTCGCCGTCATCATCATGATAATGTAGTCAAATCATTTTAAACAATACTAAGTAGTCAGATCACTTGTGCTTTCCTGAAACCTTAAAGGAAAACGCTGGAGAAACATTTACAGATCAGAGCCTCCTTAAAGCAAATTCTCCTTAGAGGGTACACTAACCACACTTTTTGAGCAGGAATATGATAAATTGTTACATACCTTCCGCATGGCTTTGATGTGTATAAAGTGTTCATTACACCACTGGGCAGAGTAACTAAATAAAAACAATAAACAAAACAATCCAACATTTCAGTTTAGGGTGGTCAAGAGTACCATCCGGGGACGTCAAACAATACTTAAGCCCAACGAAATTTATCCTAGTCCTAAACTTATTCTAATGCAGGTAAAGACAGCCAGAATTGGTAATTTCTTGTGTTCGACATGTAAAACAACACATAAATAAGTATTCCGCATCATTGTATGCACAAGCTTTACTTTTATCGTTGAAAGAAGTCGAAAAAACATGCATTTTCACACAAACGTGGCTTGATTATCACCTAACATGTCTCAAAATGCACGCGAGGGATAAACGAACAGCTACTGAAAATGTTAGGTACTGATGTTTGATCGTGTGGGAAAAAAACTAAGAAAAACCTCGGAGAGGGACGTCTGAGGGTTACTAAATGATTTTTCCACAAGTTAAGAAAGGGGTATTTTGAAACTAGTTTAATCTTGACAGATCAGGTAAGCTGGGGCACGTTTCTGGAAAGTCCCGATAATTAATGAGCCCAAACCGAGGTTTCAATAGTTTTACAGATAATATGATCAAACTATCAGTTAAAAAAACAAAAATGAACTGGTTTGTTGTCTAGGACCCACGCTCTTATACTTCAGATTTTGATTTGAATATTTGATTTCGGAACCGAAAAGTTACCGGGAATTTCGAACAATCCAAGTCTACGGGTGATCCAAAAAGTGTGCGACTTACTTGTTGCTTTTCCATTGTATATAGACATTAAGGAACGTCAAATGATCACTCTCAGGCACCGCAAATTTCTCCCTCGCTGCGTCACTTTCCTCTTCTCTTCCTTTTGGGCGGAAAAATATGGCTGGAACTGACAACATGGATACTATAGTCTGCAAAACGACATCAAAAATATTTCATGAGACGATGAGGTAGTGAAAACGTAGAGAATCGTATAAAACAACATTCAATAACCCCATCATGGCCTGTTTAAGGAGGCCCCGCCATCCCCTCTGGGGAGGGGAGGGGGCGGTTGTTTACACGCAAGTCCTGATATGTTCCATTTATAAGCCCAGTACTAACTACTGACACAAGCATACGAAAATTGCACGCTTGTAAGGCCCGCTGCAACTTAAGAATGAGGATAAAAGTGTACAAGTTCTAGAGATCAGTAGAAATAACAATAAACAAGGGAATTCGGCACGCAAACTCTCTTTTCCGGTCACATCGGTTGGGTTTTCTCGTATGCGCCAAAAATATGTTTTTTTTGCTCAGGCTTATGATGCTAGGGAGGACCAAACTTTCTACTTCCTTAAGCCCCCGCGCAAACAGACGCAGCATTGTTGGCGAACAACTCTTAACATTGTTGGATGTTACCTTGTTGCATGTTGTTGCGCAAAGTTTGAAACCGGTCAAACTTTTAGCCCCGTGCAAACGGACGCACCATTGATGGCCAATGACCCTTAACATTATTGGGAGTTGTTGCGTCCGTTTGCACGTAGCTTCATAATACGTACCAGTGACTCGTCGCTGCATTCCATATCCACGGCTACAATCAACATCTTGGACAGGGCGGGGTCCAGAGGGAATTCTACCATCTGACGTCCCAGGGGGGTTAGACTTCCCGTATTATCTAAGGCCCCAAGAATCCACAGCTGATACATAGAGTTTAAGATATTGTCCTGCAAAGTCACCAACGAGAAGCAAAGTCATGGCAGTGCAATGCTTACGGTAAGCTTGAGTGGTACATAATAAAATTACACGACAAACAGCATTGTCAATCACCAATCAATTATGATCGAAGAATAGCACTCTAAGCTCAATTATGATTTTCATGATTTTTCAATACCCTAACAAATGAGATCGATCATATACGGCGCTAAAAAGTTTACGTACATCTATATGGCTTCTCTTTTGGTGAGCCAACTAAATGTGAACTTATTCCTTGCATTTGAATAAAAGTAATTCTTTAATAAAACGATCAACACAGGGAAATGCTTTGATCTTTTATCAAATTCTCTCAACTGAGCCTGAGAAAATGTATGGAGATCAGTCTGGAGAGTTTGTATGTGGATATTGGGTTACCTGTGGTGGAGGATCCATAAAATGAAACTCCAGCAGATTCTGCACTCCCAGTGACTTGAGAAGGAGAACCACATTGGCCAGGTTTGTTCGCTGAATTTCTGGCACTGTGGATATCAAGAGCTCATTTTTGTAGGAACTCTCGGTAAACAGACGGAAGCACTGGCTGAAAACAAAACAAATCAAAGAACATGCGATCAGATAAGCGTCTGCTGTAAGGAAAGGAAAGGTTTGTATGGAGAAAACTTTTCCCGGCTAGAAGGTTCACTCACCTATCTTAGCTACCCTGGAGGAGCCAGATTTTTGTACATTTTCTTACAAAACTTGGCGAACCGTTTACATGAAAAACAAAACGTTTGCTCCCCTAGAAGGCGACGGTAGGGTCACCCTCCCAGCCGGGATAATAGGGACCTTAAGCAACGACGACGACAACAACAACAACGTCAAAAAACAATTGGTTTTATGAGCAAAACAACAGCTCTGCACGTGCATCACGCTTTTTAGTACATTTCTTTGGCGTCCACTGCACGACTAGGACGTGAAACCTCCCAACGCGACGTTTTATAGAGGACGTGGACATACTAGGACAATATTTCCCTTCTCTATTTGAACATGGATAAAGCCCTTAAGAATTCAACTCCAGGAAAAGTCGCCTACATTTGAGCAATTGAGCGGTTCCAAATAGACGCAGTAAAGTTTGAAAGGACGCAAATTCATTTTTTAGTGATGTTTTCCACAACCGTCGTCGTCGTCGTTGCTTAAGGTCCCTAATACTTTGACTCGCCCAGCCCGGGGCAACTCGGTCACGGTGAGATATTCAGCGCATGCGCGAGCGCTATTTTCAAGGGCAAAAGGTTAAGGGCAAAGGAGTCAACTTTTCTCCCATATAAATTCTCGCTCAAGCTGACTCGGCTGGGAGGGGAGGGGGGGCGGCGGGTAACCCTCTTTACCGCGGAGACAACTTTTTCTCCATCTAAATTAGGCCTAACTTGGATGAATAGAAGGCAAATGAGGCATGGGCTAGCGGAAATATAGTTTTTCTCTTCACGTACTCGGTGGTGCAGTCGTTCGGTAAAAAAATGATGCGAAAAGCACGCGGGTGCTGAAGAGAGAAGGCGCGTCCTATTTTCGCTTTGCTCGTTTTATTTATGTCCCCACTATAATATCTGGGAGCCTGACACAGGCTATAAGTGGGTAAGTTGAGTGTTCTACAAAATAAGAAATGAAAAATAATAATAATAATAATAATAATAATAATAATGATGATGATAATAATAATAATAATAATAATAATAATAATAATAATAATAATAATAATAATAATAATACTAATAATAAAGTCGTTAAAAAGGTCGGTACCCAGGTCCAGTTCTTCCAGCACGACCTGACCTCTGATTTGCGTTGGCCTGACAACAAAAAAGAGAATGGAATGATAAAATGTATCATGGCTTACCCGCACAAGGTAACTTAACAAACGTTTACTGTTGTCCTACGACTTTTTGCTACACTTACGCAAACCAGGACAACGCCGGTCAACCTCCCAGGAAATTTTCCTGGCGAAAACGTGTCTGAATGACAGTTATTTACGCTTTATTAAGACACCAACGACAAAAAAGTACTGCGAGGTTACAACATCCCGTGCCTTTATACAGTTCACGAAAAGTAATTTTTAGGTCACAGTGGGACACAAATTGAAAAATATCGTTTTTATCTACCTGGCTGATAGGATAGACTTGTAGTGCATCCATACCGATCTTGGGATTAAAAACTTTCAGTTTACAGTATCCAGAGTCCACAACGAACATAATGCCGTCAACTAAAAAAAACAACAAGATATTAGCAAAAAAAAAAGAACTTTAAATTGTAAACTACTCGACAATTCTTGTACATCTTGTACACTGAGGTTATCTCAAGAAAAGGATTTTTCGCACCAGTAAGGGAGGTTTCCGCGATGTTGGTTGCAACGATGCATTTCCTGACTCCATCCGGGGCTTTCTGAAATATCTTGGCTTGTAAATCAGACGGCAATTGTGAATAGATGGGTAAAACTGCCAGAGGAGGTGCCTCGTCTATCTCGTTAAGACGCTCTAAAAGAATAAACAGGTAAGAATAATGTTATTAATAAATAAAACAAGTCCCCTGTACGTTTATACGTAGTGACAAGTGTTTTAATACTGTTTCTTGTACTAACCTGTAATAAGGTCACAAGTGACTTCAATATCCTCCTGACCAGGCATAAAGATCAAAATATCACCTGGGAAAACAAAAAAGAAACACGTACAGTATGTAACAAACGATGACACCATTGATCCTTGGAGATGTTGATCATTCCTTTATTCCGAAAAATAATTATTAGTCAGCATTGTTTGGGGCAGTACAAACGGAAAAACAACCGATAAATCAAATGATGTAGTCACATTTTTAGGGTCATGTAGCAGCTGCTCGAAAGTGGCCTAACCCTGACCCCAAACAATACTGAAACAATTGAAAGAATGACATGTGATTGTTTTCTGCGACCAATCAGGAGAGACCTTCACCTTACAAGCAGCTCCAACACGACTGATTTTTTTAGCTGTGCGGGTATCACTATACCATCGTGAAAAGCATGCACGAGTATGACGTCTTCTTTGGTATTTCCCCGTACTTGCTTTAAGTCCATTGAAAAGCAGATTAAGCAACGATGACATGGTGACAGTGCCAATGGCGCGAGCAGATCTACCTTTCGGGCGTTTTCGCGCTCTCATTTCATATCAGATCGCAAGAATCGAAATGTTGAATAAGTGATGTCCTAGACAAGAGGTGTATACCTTTAGCTGGCGTGAGATGAATCTGTAAAGCCTGCTTAACAGCACCATCCACATAATCTTCTACTACATTCTTGCTGAAAAATATATCCACAGGAAATGTTCGGCCCGGAATCTGAAAACAAGAACAGTTACCCAATAGTGACGATTATGTTCCTGTTCAATCATAGTTAGTAACTATGGTTAATTCTGGACTGGAAAAGCGTAAATCATACTGCTTAATAAGTATTCTTCTAACACAGTGGCTAAAATTCATTTGTTTGCCACATAAGACTGCAAGGGCGCAACGCTTCTTCACAACCGAGCAGAAGAATGCACACAGAGCATATTGAAAACGCAAGATAACAAAGAGACGAAACCAAGTCCCAAACCTGGTATTCCAAGGATAAGTTCACACTATATCGATATCTTTTCGTGCCGACACGAAAAGGTATCAGCACAGAACTGGAAGAAGTCGTTGACATACTTTTAACATTGTGCCGGAGCGGTTGGCTCCTCACTCCTGAATATTTTCTGCCTTCTCAGTGGATTCCAGTTCTTGCTCCTGTTTATTCACTCCCGGTACGGTCCCAATACCTGTTCACACTGTACTTAAATATGGCACCGAATTTATCCAATATGTGATGCTCCATTTTTGAGATCAGCGCGGTACAGATTCGCTCTGTTACAGAAATCGCGCTGAAATCACCATTCTTATGTGTAAACAGAAGCCCTAGCCGGTATGGTTTTCGTTCCCGTGAAAGAGCTACAATCTTGGACAAAACTGTTGAGAAAATTGCATTCTTGGGGGGCATTTTTTCTAAACTTCGTAGCCGACCGATTCTTCCCTTCCCCCCTCCCCCTGGAAGCAGTGTTGTTGGTTCTTCAAAAGAAAGCCGGATCCCTAAGCATTTGTAGGAAGCAACTTTGAACTGGGGAAGGGGGTTTTCTTTACGCAAAGCCGTTGATTTGGAAATAGTTTTGGTGCGTTAGGTAGTGCGCATTAATGAAAACATTTTGTCAAGTAGTTTTGTCCAGGACTGTAGCTATCAGGTATAGTGTGAATATAGCCTGGGGTAAAAGCCACCCTCATCAATCCAGCGTTTGAGAATTTTTTTTATTTTTTGCAAGCTCGGCTGGCAAGAAAACCCTTTTGTCTTAACCACCAAGAAATATAGGTTAAAACATGAATCAAACAAACAAACAAACATAGATGCACGTGAAGCCTCAAGACACAAAACACTAACGAACTTTTTTACCCACTCCAGTAGTGGACACCATTAAGAACAAAAGTAGTCACCCTTACCTGGAAAGTTGGAACGTTACCAAAGAAGTCGGCGAATTTTTGTGCATCCATTGTTGCTGACGTCACAATGAGTTTCATATCTCTTCGACGAGATATGACCTGTGAAAAAAAAAAACAATTTTTTTCGGCAAGTTAATTTTACAGTGTTAAATATGAGATGTTGTCGTTGTTGTTGTTGATGCTGTTGTCAATACTTTTTTTATTATCATCAAAAATATAAAATAGCGTCGAAATACAAAGAAGGAAATGACTTCCAACTTGAAAAACTTATACGACCTACAAATGTATCATGCTCAGCTGAGTGTTGGTCTAACTGTGAGGGATGATAAGAAACTCGCGATATGACCCTCCCATAGACTATGGCAGTCAAATGACCAGCCGGCGTCGCAAGCGTTTCCGCACGAGTTCTTCAAGAAAGTTGGGACGAGAGCAAAAGGGGGAAGAAGAAACTTCCCCTCCCCCTTCTTCTATTTTTTTGCACTCGCTCCAACCTTCCCGCATAAGTGAATAAGAACGCTTGCTACGCACGCTATCAAATGACATGAAGCATGTTTTACCTCTCTGAGTAGACCGAAGAGGACGTCAGTGTTTAGCGATCTCTCATGAGCCTCGTCCATTATTATAACACTGTAATGATCAAGGTCTGACTCGCGAAGAGACTCACGAAGCAAAATACCATCCGTCATATACTTGATTATAGTTTTCTGAAAATAAGGTGTACAACACGTTTTAACAGTAAGCCTAGGAGCAAGAGAAACGCTAACTTGACAAAAGTAAAAAAATGCTTTTTGCTATTCTACCATAGCAAGAGCGTTTCTTTTTATACAGACAGTACGGAGAGTTTGCATGACAGTCCATGACAAACGACACAAAATGGGTACTGGAGGGAGAAAAGGTTAACGTATTAGTCCTCACCTCTGAGGTAACATCTTCGAACCGAATGGCGTAACCAACCTCTTCACCAAGTCTACATCCAAACTCCTCGCTCACACGTTTAGCGACAGACATGGCTGCCACTCGCCGAGGTTGAGTGCAACCTATCATACCGTAATTCGTGTAGCCATCTTCATGCATATACTGCAAAGTTGGAAATATAGAGCAAGTGAATGATGCAGACATACAATGTATTGTAAGATACTTCTTATAGGCGCTCACCCTTGGAGTTCGTGTTGCCTGTATTTATAAAAGAACCATAGGGCTTCATTCATTCATTCATCACACAACCTTTGAACTTACAGAATTCTTTCTAACCTGAGTGAGTTGTGTTGTTTTCCCGGATCCTGTTTCACCGACCACAATGACAACCTGATTATCCCTAACAATATTTAGCAGCTGGAATTAAACGAAAGAAGGGGCATCGAATTAGTTAGCAAGCCTTTTATAATGTCACAACAAGGGCAGAAAAACTGAAAAATCATGCAAAAAGCGTATCATACCTCCTCTCTTATCGCAAATATGGGCAAATACTGTCTTTGTTCTCTGATTGTTTTCTTAGCAGCAAACTCGCTGCTCGCCTCACTCTTGTCCTTCATGTGTTCAGCAAACTTTTGGTTGTCTTTATAATCTTCTTCACCTCCTTGATCATCCTTAAACAACAAGCAAAAACCACAAGGTCATTATAAGTTAGATTACAAATGTTTAGCACATTTACTGAATGATGGAACCACTTGAAAAATGCCTCTGTAGGCAAGGATCATTGCTATGGAGTTGATTATTCTAAATTTTGAGTTCTGTAACATAGCCACAAAAAGTGTGAGCTGGCCAAGGCAAAACTGTCAAAATATATGTGTATCCTAGCTTTAGCTTCCTCATGCAATGAAAGTTAAGGTACCTCCTCTTGTTCTTTTTTCACTCCCAAAATGTTCCCCAGTTTAGTTCCAGCAAGTTCCCAATCCTTGTGCTGAGCTTTTTGTCGTTCTTTCTGCTCTCTGTGCAGGCGTACGACATGGCAGCCTTTTCTAGAAATCATGGCCATGTCAGAGGTGGAATCCTACAATTAAGTAAAGATGTACACATTTGGTCAGTTACATTGTGCATGTAACTCTGTGCAAATGTATGATGACATTGTAACTTTCAATAAAACAATCATGCAAACAATAAAAATTAATAACTTGTTATTGCTACTTAGGTTGCTATTAAAATAATTAACACCCAATGGTTAAAAGGTATAATTAATGGAAGAACATCAATGCCTTCACTTGACGCTAAGACCAGGTTAGTTTTGTTTGCTTAGAAACTGAAAATTCATCACCCTACTCCTGGAGATAATGCCTAGATGGCAGCATGCATGGCCAATCAGTTGGAGCATTGGCCTTGAAATCTGAAGGCCCCAAGATGAAATCCCACCCGGACTCTAGGAGTATTTGAGGAAGTCTTGGTAGTCCTGAGATTAACTCCTCCACCACACTTGTAAATGTAGAGCCTGGGTTATTTAAATACCTTGACTGGAATAACAGGTTCTGGTTGTTTTGTGAAGACAATTCGTCCATCCAGGAAGGGTGGAACAATGTTGTGGACCAACAAATGGACTTTGGCTTCTTGGTCGTCTTCAAAATCATCATCAACCTCTAATTTTTGTACTACACCACTTGTTAACATTCTGTTAGTCTCCCACAAGTCATTATCCTAAAGAAAAAAAATCCAAGTTAGATTAACTTCAACCCATAATGGTCAAAATATTAAGTAGTTGAATATACATACATAGACATGAACCACGTGAACCTTCTGTGATGTTGTAATAAAGCATCAATAATAATAATAATAATAATAATATTAATAATAATAATAATAATAATAAAACAATGACCATGAAAACAAGTGCTCAATTGAAATTATTTGATACTAGTTACTTTTTGTGTATATACCTTATTGATCTGACGCTGCTGAGCAGACATTCTTTTGACTGCTTTCTTTGCCATGTTTTCTTCCTTCTTTTTAGTGTACTCCTCACTAACATCAGCAAATGGATTATGTGTTTCATCGTAACCAGAATCCATGTCATACCAGGCACGGTCAAGTCTCTGTTAAAATGTAAAGACAATTATAGTAATAATCAACCAATTTAAAGAGACTCCATTATATAATAATACTACATGTATATCTTATAGGAATCTAAGATTCTTGACAATAGGCTCAATTATGGAAGATTAGCTGAATAGCACTAATATAAATTAATAATAAATAATATTATTAATATTACATCGACTACATAATGTTCAACATAATTTTATGCATCCACCTTTCAATGGTACGACTGGACTATGGCTAAAATACCAAGCTTTTAAAATGTGGTGTTTAAAACTTGATTTTGTACAAGTAACAATTACCTTTTGTTCTTCTTCCCACTCTTCCCTGTCAACATCTGATGGAAATTGTGATTCATGCCTAACATCGGATCCTAAAAACACATTGTACATTTTTAGCTGTGTGGAATGTGATCATAATTTCTTAATACAATTGACCAATCGCTGCCAACCTAGCCCTAAAGAACCACAATACAACCCATCATAAACTACTCTTACCTTCCCCACAGGAGACTGACTTTGAGCTACAAATTATGTAACGTCCTCTCAGGAAGTCTATCTCTTACGTACTGTAGGTGACAGTCTGTACTTAATCAAAAAATTATTTTGCACTTTATTCCCACAGAAAGTTGTGGCATTGAACACAAAATACATAATTTCATCATTTTTGAGAACTTTCTGTGTGTAAAATGGTGTAAGATACCAGTCAAGTTCTTACTTTTTCCTTTAGAGAATCTTGGTGTTGCTCCAGTACTGCGGCGATCATCTTCCCAAATATTGTATTTATGTGTGGGAGTAAAACGAGGTGTATCATCAACTCTACGATGTGATCTACAAATGGAGAACAACAGTTATCAAGCACAATATATTTGACGACAATTTTGTTTGTTGACTTTGGTAACAAATACAAATACAATTGCTAGATTTGCCAAAGCTGTAGTTGTCCAAGTGAAGGGCTATAAGCCTTATAATGGTGATGAATTAGCTCATCTTACTATAATGGTCACTCAATGCAGTTTTGACTTTACATTGATTCACCTTCTTTCACTCCTTATATCTTCACTAACAGATCTGGCGGGTGATGGCATTTCCCATTTTGACCTGCTGGGTGTTGACTCCTCATCATCCCAACTACTCCGTGAAGGTGTCCTAATATCTAACAGAAGTATCATTCAGGTTAATAACTGCCTTGTCACTTTAGCGTTTCCTAAAAATAGGTCCATATATGGATACATGATCATTGCATTTATTGTAAGTCCACTTTCATAACATATCCACATATCCACCTATCGGGTTGATAAAAAACCTTTAAATCAAGTATTAGTCACTGCAAATCCACTTTGATATACACTTAGAACAGCATATAAAGCACATATTATGTTTATAGAATGAGTGCATATCCACATACAAAGCTTTTTCGGCTAAATATATTGAATTTAATATCCATACCCCCTGGTTGAGGACTTATCTTTTCTTCTTACCCCTGAAGATTGAATAAAATTCTATTCACCCCTAAATACTTCTATCACATATGGGTCTACCTCCTCAAGGATATGGGTCTAACCTTGAAGAATTTCATGGAAGTTGAAGCCTCACCCCCAAAGACTTCCAGGTTCTTTTACCCTACCCCCGAAGAAATCCTCAATTTTTACAACAAGTCATACCCATGAAGAATTCCATTTGTCCCAACAGGGAGGTACAGATATTACATGAAACAGCCTTTTAAGGGATAAAGCTTGGAAGTGACAGCATATTCTGCAGATGAGGCTAGACACAGCATGAAAATCATACCCTTAGACTTGTGTCTTGGAGTGTAACCTTCATCTCTTGTAGACTTACTACTCCTGTATGGCGTTTCTTCCCATTCACTTCGGCGAGATCTTGGCTCCCTAAATTCATCCCTTTTATCTCCATTATAGTTTTGAGATCTACGGCTACTACGCTCTCCTTTTTCATATTTTCGTCTTTCCCGATCACCATAAGTGTCATTTCGGTGTCTAAAGCCATCTCGATCAGCGTCCTTTTTATCTTTGACCCTTGACTCAGCATACACCCCAGCTCTCCTCGTATCTCTATCCCTTTCTAATCTTCTCAATTGTTTTTCCCTTATTTCTTCATTAACACCACCTGTATGTGATGGTGTTTCCACTAAACTAGATCTGTAGTGGCGAGATTTCGACTTTAACTCTCCACTTCCCGAACTAAGTCTCCCACGACCTCCCAAATCATCGCTTCCATCTTCCCATTCATCTGCTCTACAATTTGATGATCCATCCTTCAATCGTTTCGTTTTGTCACAGTCTTCTTCAAGCTTTCGCTTCCTTTTCTCTTCAGCCAGCTTTTGCAGACCAAGGACGCTTTCTTTGGGTGATTGGTTCGTTTTCTTGTTGTTCCCTTGTTTTAAGATCAAGCCTCCGACCACAGAACGAGTTCCTTCAAGTCTATCAGAAGACTTTTCGTCAAATCCTACGCCGGACATCACGTCGAAATTCTGTTATCTGAAGTTTCATCAACTTGATGATTCCGTCGAAGAGAATCGAAGATTTTTTCATACGCCGTGAAGGTCCGCCATAACCCAGAGCCTTCTTTTTTTGGTCAGCGGGCCTACGATCCAACCAGTACTCGTCCCCAGGGTCTTCTCATTTTCCAGTATCATCATCATCATCATCATCATCATCGTCATCCATCCCATGCATCATGTATCACGGCGCTCGTAGGGCAAAAAACAGTAAGAAACCCGGGCTAGTCAATCGATAAAAATCGGTATCGACAAAAATCGATAGCAATCAAGTGATTTTTATCGATTGATAACGGAAATCAGCGAAAATCGATAAACTAAAGTGCTGTGTCGCCTTTATTATCGATTTTTCATGATTTTAAGGATTCATAAGGGATTTGAATCCGATCAGAGACGGTTAACATAATTTGCTGGTTATCAAATGCGTTTGCTTGTCTGGCGCGTCAAGACGCTCAAGTTTCGCCTCACGATTCTAACTTTCCTCTTGTGACCGTTAAATTGAAACCTGTTATTATCTCCCAAGGAGATCGACAACATGACAATATTGGAAACGTGAGACGAAATTTGAGCGTCTTATTTACGACGCGCAAGACGAGCAAACGCATTTGATAACCAGCAAATTATGTTAACCGTCTCTGGTCGGATTCAAATCCCTTCCAAAACGACTCATAAAGACACAGGAACAAAGGTAAATGCATATTATTATTTTATTAGCTAATACTGCGTAAATACATCTAATTTTTCTATTAGCTAATACAGCGTTCGGGTTCCTTGTGAATTGTTGTTTGATGGTATGACTTAGATAGCCTGCGTAGCAGGCGCTTGGAAGTAGTGGGCACAAGAAGGAGACACGCGTGTCTCCCTCGCGCGCGCCCGTTCTCTCTTTCGCCCACTAGGGATCGACGACGGCAACGACAGCGAAAACGTCAGTTTTAAAACGAATTCCCGCTTTTTCAATCTTTGTCGCGTTTATTCCAATTTGCTGAAAATGGCAAGTGTAGGCGAATTTCCCTGGAGTTGATTTCTTGAGGACCGCACTCAAGTTTAGAGAGAGAAAAAGAGATTCTGCGTCGCTTGTTTACGTCCTCCATAGAACTTGCAATTAGGCATTTTTATGTCGTAGTCGTGCAAGGACGGTAAAGGAATGTACAAAAAAGCGTGATGCACGTGTAAAGTGTTGTTTTGCTAATATAAACCTATTGCTTTTTTGACGTCCTCGATGCCGTCGCCGTCGTCGTTGCTAAAGCTCCCTACTACCTCCAAGCGACTGCTACGCAGGCTATGAGTTAGATAGTACAGTGGATAGTACAGCTGAGAAAACGCATCCACGAGTAACAACTGATCAACAAACATGAAAAAGAGAAATATGGTAACTATTACACACGCAATTCTTTTCTCTAAAACGCTTTATTTTGTACATAACAAAAACGGTTCAGTTACATTCAGTTCTCGCAAGCAAGGATCACGTGGAATACAACCGTTAGATAAAGATTTCCTAGTCTAAGGGCACTTTCCATTTGCCAGAACTGACCGGCCAGACCATTCCTGTCGTAATGAGAATTTCAATTTTAATCAAAACTATCCAACCAGATCAGTCAAATCCTAAATAGTATGCACGAAGGACATAGTTTTTCAGCAAAACCCTCTGGAAAAAGGCCATTTCATTTGCTAACTGATTGGTCCGGCCGGCCAGTTCTGACAAATGGAAAGCGCCCTAAATTTCAGACATTCCTCCGAGTCGGGATTCAGGCAAATCCCTTGAGAGATTTCACTTCACGTTCCGTTATCAACCGATAAAAATCACTTGATTGCTAACGATTTTTTATCGATTAGGATTTTTATCTATTGACTACTCTGGGATGTAACTTATATACAACTCAATCGACCCGAACTACACCGACGTTTTTTTGAAAGGGGTGTGTGGGGGGGGGGGGGGGGGAAGGGGGGGGGGAGATCTAAAGCCTGAAAACCTGGGCGCCTATTAACCTGGCCAATATCAGCCATCAGAAGAAGATTTTAAAACTGGTTTTAAAGAAAAGAGAAGATTTTTTTAAAGATTTATTTAAAAGTGATAAATGTTTGATAAACAATACAGTGATAAATGTTTCATCCTTCGACTCTTAATGCAATTTCAACTCAATTCTCAATAGATTTGCTCTTTGCATGAAGTCAGTTTTCATTTTTTGATGAACAGATGAACAGATTTATCTTCCGATATGAAATCAATGAAATCGGTAAAACTCAAGATAAATCGATTAAAAAAACGAGTGTGTCATCGATTTCTACCAATTGATCGATACAATCGATATCAATCAATTCAGATTTACCGATTTTTATCGATTTATCGATTGACAAATCGATACGCTGAATAAACAGTGCAATTTACAATTGGATACTAATAATTAAGTCTGTTTACAATAATAAGTAATATAAGTAATATATAAGCGAAGCTCTGGTTAATAAAAATCAAATCGTGTAATGCTAAGGGAAAGTTCATTTAATATGACAAGGGGGGGGGGGGGGGGCGGGGGGATGAAGATATTGAAACTCGAAGCTTGCAATTTTAGCAGCCCCCCTCGCTAGCGGTTCAATTTTTTAGGAGCCCCCTCCTTGGTAGTCGAAAAAATTTCAGAGCCCCCCCCCCCACTCCTCCTTCAATTCCTTTGCTCCCCTGAAAAAAGATCGCTAGACTGTATTAAATATATTTACCGTTATTGTCTTCAATGGTTTATACTATGACAAACTTGAGATACAGTTGTGATACAATTTTCTAAAGCATTTTTAGGATGAACAAGAGTGTAATAATTACTGAGACTACATTTGTTATATCTGTAAACCACGTGATATAGCTGAGTTGCACAGGTCATTAAATTGTTGAGTTGAAAACCATCCGATCTGTATGATGATGTCATGTGTTGGTTTTGAAGTATACAAATTTTCGGAGCCCCCCCTCCTAGCGCAACAATTTTTTCAGAGCCCCCCCTTCGGGTGTCTAAAAATTTTCGGAGACCCCCTCAATATCTTCATCCCCCCCCCCCCCTTGTCATATTAAATGAACTTTCCCTAAGCGGGGACGACAAAAAACTAATAGGTCTAATTAGCAAAAAAACAAATTGCACGTGCAGCACACTTCTTCTACTAGTTAGCAAAAAACAAATTTGCACGTGCAGCACGCTTTTTTGTCTTTCCCTTGCCGTTGTTTTGCACGACTACAACGGAAGGAATTGTCGTATGTGCTTACCCAATATTTTGTTTCCTGTGTTCATGTTTGCTTTTATTTTTCACTGCCGCTCATTTTCACCTTGCTGACCGCTAGCATTTCTCATTTTCTCACCCCCGCTTTGAATTTCTCAATCCATGTTTTTCTTCCTACGAAATTCCTCTTCTTTGTTTTCAATAACTCGCTCTAGCTCTTTTTTTAGATCTGTTATCCACGTTAGTGTAAACATAAAAAATAACGCCGAAAAAGACACGACTTTGTTGTTGTTTTTTCTTTCTAAAGTCCGGACGGCCATGTGATTTCCTTCCAAATAAAACCTTTGGTTGCATTTGGGCTGCCATACCTGTTGATTTCCAACAACTATAGGTCGCATTGAGTAATCGAATTCTTCATGAAATTTTCGTACATTTCTTTACATTTTTTGGGATTTAGTTTCATCTTGTGTTCAATACAATAGTCTTGGATTTCTGTGACAACTACATCTAGCATACTAATAGAGTTCGTTGGGACAATCTCGAATGCAGTAGTGTCATCGACATACTTCGTACGCATATACCAATTCACGAGCAGCTTGTTTACCATAACAGCAAAGGGCGTTAATCCGAGTTTTGTTCCCTGTGGGACGCCACTGTTGACTTGTTTCCATGATGACAGAGAGGAGACGACGCGCGCTGCTTGTGTTCTGTTGGTAAGAAAGGAGCGTATCCAAAAAAACAGAGTTTGATCGAAGTTAAAAGATCTGAGTTCATCTATAGTTATATTATTTTTCAAGATAGCAATGCTAGTTCACAAATGTATCTACGGCGTCGCACCACAATATCTTTTAGACTTGATAAAAATCAAAGAGAGCTCGCGGTATCAGTTGAGATCATACCGGGGCATACTCCTAATGGACAATACCTATAGAACAAAAAAGACACTCGGGGATAGGGCGTTTGAAAATGCTGCGCCCAAAGTATGGAATCGACTCCCTCTAGAAATTAGACAATGTCAATCATTGAACATTTTTAAAGTTTTACTAAAGACACATCTTTTTAAATTAGCTTTTTATTAGTTCTTTTATTAACTCATATTTTACTTTTATTGTTTTCCGAAAATTGTAAATTATTATTATTATTATCATTATTTGGACTAGCCATTTATTACTTTAAGATTTTAGGGTTGTAATGCGTACTCGATCATATCTTTATCGCATGCTAGACTGCACAATATAAGAAATAAACATTATTATTATTATTATTATTATTGAGTGGTCTATGATATCAAAACCTTTCCTAAAATCTGCAAAAAATATCCGGACAGAACAGTTTCCTGAATCAATAGCTTCATGTATAGATTGCATTAAATAAATCAATGGGTGCACTGTAGAGTGCCCATGGTGCGCTATTGACGTGGGTCAATAGTATCAGGCACCTGTCCTAAAAGTCTTTTGTTTGTAAATCCTTCTAATAATTTTGCCAGACAGCTAGTTGTGGGATTAGCCCTTAATCCTCTTACTTAGCAACCGCGCTCGACTTATATATCCTGATATGATTGTACAATAGTTCAGTTGACCTTAGGCCTTGCTCATGTAATCTCCTTTAACAATTAAATTGTATAACCTTGCATATATACTTGGCCTCCACTCTTCGTTTCGCCTCCGATAACCGCACACTAGTGAGTGTAATTGGCCTCAAGTCCGATTTAATGTTTTTAGGGGGGGTAATAAGGGACTGGTGAGATAGTTGGCCGTTTTAAAGTGTCAGGCACAAACTCCTCTCTCAATGATTCATTGTAAATATCTTGAACTAGTGGTGCTAATTCGGGTGCGAATTGCTTTAAGATATTCCATCTTGTCCCACTGCTTTTATGTGTTGACAATTTGCTCAAGTCGGATGAGACCTCTTCTAATAAGGAAACAAGCAAATCTGGTGGAACTACGTTGGGCGGAGTTTGGGCTGGCATCAAGGGTTCCTGAGTTATACAGTTTAATGTAATTTGAGTCGCCAACTCTGCAGACTAGTGATGACGTCACTTAGGAATTGATGGTACCGGCCGCTTACCAAATGTGTCCTGTCCTGGCGGATTTGATGTCATGCCAACATTTCTTGGGGTTAGTTTCAGCCAGACCGTCCACTTTGTTATCAGTGTAATAAGAGCGCTTCGCTTTTTTAATAGCGCCATGGACTCTATTCCGCCAGAGCCTATAGACTGGTGAATATTTCCCATATTTAATAAATGCCGTTTGTCGCTTATCAATAATAACGGAGCTCCACGGAGCTCCACGCGCCCCACAGCTAAGGAAATGTGGTAATCTATCCATCCGAGAAAATTTGGTAATGACGTGACCATACGCATCGTTTTCGTTTTTCACTTTGCTGGATGCGGGTTGAAAAGTCTGAAGCGATTCTGGCCTTACATGATAGCTTTTAGGAACTGCATCTCCAATGGTAAGCCTGAGTAATTATTGTATTTGTGTTTGTTTGTTTGTTTGTTTGCTTTTTTATTTCTAATTTGATGAAGTCGAGCGCAGTTTATGATGCTAGTTTAATTTATGCTCGTTTGTTTTTAAGATCTGAGACAATGATCTGACCTAGTATGAGGTTTGATACCCGGGGTTTGATATAAGCTTACAGAACTTTAAAAAGCCTTTAGTCGATATTTTCTCACCGCAAATAGAAAGAGAAAACGTTCCGAAGAGTATTTAGTTGTAATTTTGGCTGTAGAGAGAAAGGTTTGAGCGATTTTCTTGCCTCGAGTTTATCTTTGAAAACAGTAAACACTGGGAAGCCCGCTTAAAACATAAACTTAAGCTTTAAGTTTAAAGACTCAGGAGACACTTTAATGCTTGTCTTCGATTGAAAATTGTTGTCTCTGTAAATGTTCCACCGAATTATATTTCTTTTATTGATTGTTAGCCGAGTTTCTTGCAATTTTAATCGCTTTGCCGTTTGTTTTCAGTCGTTCATAAACATCGGCTTGCAGGAGTACTCAAAATGCCTCGCGTATCAAACGTTTTTTAAGATTACACATCGTTATAAAACAATCAAATAAAAAATAAATACAATAAATTCTTCATTATGCTGAAGCGTAACTCTTTTGACGTTCACTGCAAATCAAAAGTCAAAAGTGAGAATTTTTGAACGGTTTTGCTAAACTCCCACGCGTGCTTCGATGGTTCAGTGGTTCTGAATATTGAATGGGTGCAATTTGTCTTGAAAAATTGTGAAATACTGCATTTTGTCTGAGTTCTGTATGATAAAAACAGTGCCTCATAGTACTGTTTATATCCCCCTGTTTCACCTCAGATGCGATGTATAAAAATTATAAAAGGTTGGTTTACACGCAGCCAGATTTGTTGGCAAGATTTTGTACAGTAAACTTTTTCTTGTCGAACTAAAAACATTCGGCCTGATTTGTTTTCCAGGCCTAATCTACTGCGATCAAGAGCCATTACGGCTCTTAAATGTGATTGAAGATAATTGCTATTATTTGGATGTACATATAAGGCTATCAACTCGATGTAAGACTTTTTTCACTCTAATTTACAATTATTCCTCGAGCCCTAATGGGCTCTGCATGAGTCAATAGTCCAAGAGGCCGAAGGCAAAGGATTTTACTAAAATCACTTAGCCTTAGCTTTCCCTCAAAAGTCACATATGTGCCCTTAAGTTAACTGATTTGTGGATTACAAGTTGATTGTTTGATTTAAACCATAAATTTATCGATGTAAGCTTCGCTTTTAGCCCTGGCTAAATCTATTTAGCAAAATCCAACTGGTGGTCTATTCTGATTGGTTGAGCTACTACTAGGCTATATGTTATAGCCCACTATTAGCGAGAAGCGCCGGCTTTTTTCGCGACAAAAAAGGATTAAACTCTAGCTTTAACCGGCTAAAGTTGTTTTGTCTCGATATTTTTGACCAGCTAGTTGGATTTTACTAAAATAATATTATTCCTCTCGCCTTATGACCTCTGAGTCAATAGCCCATGAGGCCGAACCCATTCGGCCTTCGGCCTCATGGGACGACGGGATGAACGCAAAGCCGAGCAAAAAATTGTCCTTAGAAGCAGAGTCCCACGGGACTATTGCTTGGAAGGGCTTTTTCACACAGTCCCAAGTTCTTTTGTCCTCCATTGTAGAAATATAATAGAGTCAGAGCCAGGGGCACCCAACGTCAATTTTCGGAAAATATCTGTTCGGAAGACGATTTGAGATCTAGAATTTTCGGAACATTTGTTGTAAAATGTCTTGCTTGCCTGCCCCTCCTAGGATTTTTCGAACATCTAAAAAATGGGAAAATTGACCATTTTTAACGGATTTTAACCCTAAAAAGCTCACCTAGAATTTTCGGAAGCCTTTTTTCTAGCTGAAATTTTCGAAAAGGTAAGTTTTGATCCTTATATTTTCGGATCACTATTAGTCTTTCAGCTAGAAAATTTAGAACAGATGAAAAATTTTTAGGGGATCAAAATATGCCTATAGCTACCGTTTAAATACTAAAATGCGTTTAACAAAGCTATGTTTAAGTGGTTTTGAACTATATTACTGTTATATTCTCGTTGGGTGCCCCTGCAGAGTGCATGCCGGTCGAAGTCGGATTAAAATCGCCTGTTAAAATAACCATCGCGTTTGGATGTTTCAAAAGATACGTATCCCCCTATTCCTCTGTATATGTTCACGAAGAGTCGCAGTTTCCGCCTCTCCATTGGCAACTGAATGATAAACAACACCTAGAAAAATTAGCATTTTAATGGCTATTATGCAGTACGTCTTTGGAAGTTTTAATATTGGGGTTCCCCAAAGAATAGCCACTGCCAGTCGTCATCTCAATTTGCATGATATACTTCCGCAAAGTTTGTGATTTTCGTCGATCGGATAGGGATGGCTTTTGCTCAAACCGATAATGTTTTGAGCCCTTATAGAAAGTTTCTCGTTGAACTTTCATCGTACATTTCAGGTAACGATTTAGAGACCTTGAAATTTACTGTTGTAGATTTAATTCCACGCAGGAAAACGGAGTACGCCAGCAGTGGATTGAAGTTGTTTGATATATTGGAACAAGATTTAAGAATATCTCCGGGAAATCTGTTTCTTTTGGAAGATCTCTTCAAAACAATTGGTAGGATGGATCTTGCTTTGAAAGTGCAGTATTTTTCAAAATCGACTTTGGCCGATAACTCCCGCAATAACATAAATGGTAAGTTGAATATTTTGACGATGTTTTGGTGTTTAATCCGGAAGCACATCGCATATCGTGAAGAAGACGAGCCACCACGCTTAAGTTGTGTTCAGTGGACGTAAAAGAACACTGAAGTACAGTTGACTCCCGATAACTCGAACTAGGGAAATCAAAAAAAGTTCGAGTTATCTGAAGTTTGAGTTACTGAGAGTTTGAAGCAAATAACCGGAAATAAGAAAATAAGCAAATGCATGGAGAGGGAATGCAATTAAGCAAAAAAGTATACAGGAATGGACACTGGATTTGAACTGGAGTGACAAAAAAAAGTAAAGACAAAGAATTGACACGGTTACTTTGAAATAAATTCAATGTCTTGGACTTCAGTACACGGGTTTTTTTTTTCCTGACTAATGTCACGCGCTTTATAACATGGCTCGAGTTATCGAAGGTAAAATTATATAGAAATGATCTGAAGAGGAACAAATATTACTTCGAGTTAGCGGGAGGGTCGAGTTATCGAGGGTAAAATTTCAGTAAATGTACGAAGAAAATCTGGGGAAATCGACTTGGTTCGAGTTAGTTGCAATGTTGGAACTATGTTGTCACCTTTCGAAACAATATCACAACCAATGTTGCAACGCTGTGTTTCGCTAAAAATCGTCGTTGCGAGCAAACGTCAAACGCTTGTCATGGAAATGAGGCTGTGTATTTTAAAACTTTGGTAAACATGGCTCAGATGTTCGCACATAATTTATCAGGATGTGTTGAATATAAAATACTTACTAACCAAAAAAGCAATAACCAAAGGTTACAAAGTGCAGGCGACAACAATCGAAAGTCAAAATGCTTTTGATCCAATGCCGCGTGTGCTTTGTGTTGCGTAACTTTCATGTGATAGATGGTTAACAACTTGTGTCACTTGTCAAGGTTTAAAACACTAAAGCATTCTTATTTAAAATGGTAGTTGAGGAATATCTTGATTTTCTGACAATGTTTTTCGCATCCATAGACCTTAAAATGTCACAGGCAGATCAGGTTCTTTGAAAGTGTTTGGAAGATTTGCAACTGAAAGTTCCCTGTGATTGATAGCGGTGTACCCATGATGCCTTAGTAATGAGGTAGTTCTTGTATTAGATCACCTCTTGCTAGAGTGCTAGTATAAAACTTCGTTTTGTTATCACACAGCTATTGTGCTTCAGTACTTACAATCACACATATAATGTTTATTGGGGCAAGTAGGACTGTGAAGATTGAGAGTGACAATAAAACTTTCTTTTCACCCCCCTGTCATTTGTAGGCAATATAGGTTTATATATTCAAAATGATGCTGACGTTACAGAATGAGATATAATTGGTTATTCAGTGGAAGAAAGAGACAATCTTCCCATGGATGAAATAATTATTAATGTGTACCATTCAGCATTGCTTTTTAAATGTCTCTGTAAGCCAGTTGTTACTCTCAAACTCAGAAAACAGTGAACATGCACCTAAAAAATTTCAGGACTATTGATTGTGTAGTGACCAATCACATTTAAGTTCAGGACATGCAAGCAAACCTCAAAACCACAAACTAATTACAGTTTCAGCTGTTTGCGGTTTAGTTTTTTCTCATGACTTATTGGCTTTTTCCTCACAAGTGAACACAATAATATTCCATTGCTATTAGAATTTCAGCCTTTCACAATGACAGTGCCTGCTTATGAGTACAGTCAACTGTCTCTGGGACGGACACCTTTGGGACCGGTATTAAGTGTCCGTCTTAGGGAGATGTCAGGCCATCTTCTAGTATAGAGTCGAGTCAAACAAAGGGAGTAAATAAAGATTAAGGGAGAAACCAGCCTAGTCCCTAGGCGTTCTCTGCTCGGTCAATCCTGGAGTCTACCGTGAGCTGTGTCGTCACCGAGAGATACACGCCGAGAACTCGCCCGCTCTTTCCCAGACTTCGCGCGGACAACGGGTCAAGAGAGAACGCCTATGGACTAGGCTTGGGAGAAACTCTAGGTGTCAGTTTTACAGAGGTGTCCATCTTATAGAGGTGTCCATTAAGAGAGAGTCCACTGTATACAGGATACAGGACTTGTGGCTTCAGTAGGAAAAATGACCTTACAAATTAATTCAGGGCTATTGAGAACTGTAAAGAAATTAAGATTAGGAGATGGCGATTATTATTCATCTACTAGTGAGGTCTGAAATCTGCAGAATGTCTTCTTTGCACTACCCTATTCCTATTACACACATCTTAACCCTTAGATACCCCCCCCCCCCCCCAGTCCCTTGACACTCACAAATCCACCCAGCCCCAGTCATTGTCTTCTTAATAAACATATATTGCTGGTTGATCATTGGAATGGGTGGATTTAGGGGTGCGCCAAGAGGGCTGCACTGCCCCCTCCCCCATTTTCTTAGAAGTTTTCAATTGTATTAGTTTTAAAGAATTTTCAGTAACATAAATAGTAACTATTTTGCTGGCTAAAACATTCTGGCTACCCTCCCTCCCCCCCCCACCCGCTGCTTCATGAATTTTCTGGATCAGCCCCTGTATGGTGATTCACCTAACTATAGTTGTATTGTCAAACAATATATTTTTTCTATTATATAAGCTACAGAGTTTGAAAATCTGGTCACTGATGGCGGTGGTGATGAGGCACCCAAATGCCAAACAGAAAAGTGTGTGGCGAAAAGTGAGTATACAATCTCAGGCCCAGTTCTGTTTTTAATTGTTAATGGATTTTGTCTTTTTTGCATATTGACTTTCCTCCCCAACAAATACTGAAATCTGGAGAATTTGTCTTTTGCAAACATTACCCCTCTTCCCATCAACTTACCCCTTATCCACCCTACCCTCCCCAGATAGCCCACCCGACCTTCAAGGTCGTGACACCAGGAGCACCTGCTGACACCCCACCAGTCCCCAACCGTTTTTAATTTGAACTTTATTTATTAGTTGATCCGTCACTACCTCCCCTTCAACTAGTGAAATCCCTACCCCCTTCCATTTACTTGAGGCCTGAAAATGTTTCCCTTTCGGGCGGAGCCTTCCCGTATAGGCCATTATAGGAAGTACCCATCAGGGTCAGTCGGGTCACTATGGTAGTTGTATGAAGCTGGGGTGATGAAAACCTCTGCTATTTTCGCCGGGTATGATAAGGTTTTAATTATATGGTCATCCTCATTATTTATATCTAGGTGTAGATTTTGAAGATGTGGTCACTGATGGGATTGGTGATGAATCAGAGAGTGATCCTAATGACCGAATGGCAGATTGTGTAGACAGAAGTAAGTATACAATGTCAGGCGGGCCCCGCTACCGCCTTTGCGTTATTTTGCTTGCGTATCGGCCTTCCCTCGCCATGTACCCGAGGAAAAAGGTAACCGAAAGTAAAACGTTTTTAAAGCTTACTCCAGAGTGGATGTCTGATAACACCATTTACCTGTTCACGTTTACTGAGAGAGCAACGACGTCAATTTTCCAAAACGATGACGTCAAGGATCTAGTGGGTGAAAATAACATTGAACTGCTCCTTGCACTTGTGCCACGGACCTCTGGCATACCTTAAGTTTAATTCTTTCGTTTTAGAAGTTAACAGATCAAGGAAATCTAAGGTGCCATGCATTTTCATTATTCTTTTAATGTAAGACATGTAACTATTTACACGTATACCTCAAAGCCAAAACTTCTTTTAATTTCTAAAAATGATTTGTTTCTCTATTGACTGAAAGATAACGCAGTAGCTTCTACGGCCGTCTCAGTAGCAATTCAGGGCGTGTTGTTCAGTGCCCCGCCGGCACAAACCTTTAGAGGAATTGAAGGAGTTCAAGTCACACCAGCAATACCAGTTACACAGAAATCTTCTACTGAGAAAAGTGAAGGTAAGACAAAAAACTTGATATTTGAGAATTTCCAAGTATCAAATGAACTATTGTTTGTAGCCTGTTTTTCTGGAGGGATTGTTATGCCTGGGGTATTTTCTTGGCAGCCGAGATTTTTCCCCGCCGCTGTCCCGCAGACACGCAGGGTAGAACTTTACAGAGCTTTAATAAGGTTATGAAATTTTGATCATACCCCATGCCTTTAATACTTGGCTTGTTGCTTTGCTGAAAAAAGTACTTTTTGATGTTTTAGCTTCATCGTAAACGTCTTCCTAGTAAGCTTTTCTCCGTTCTCATTACAGCGCGCAGCTTGAGATCAGGAAGGTTGGTTTTAAGGAAATACTTAATTCCTCTACATAGTTTGGGTCGACATTAGGATGAGCTGAATAAATTTATCACTACTGCTAGAATTAAACTGATTATGATGATGGCAGTAGTGAACATTGTGACATTATGTCATTTTCATCTCTGAAGATAGCAGTATTAACCAAAACGAAAAATGTAGCGTCGTAAACTCACTATGGAGTGAACATTGTTCGGTTTCATCGATTATCCTTGACTTGTTTCCTTGCTTGACTCACATCAGGTAAATTAATATCCGTTTCCATAAAGTTATGTTCTATATTATATTGTTGCATTTCTGACCATTTGAAAGGAAGGGCGTTGGACATTGTTTGAATTGCAAGCTAAATTTAGAATTTTAGCTGAAGAGCTAACGATATCCCCCTTTTTTCTATTCCAGGCTCCTCCCCTGCTGCGTCTACTTCCAAGAGGTCAGCTCCTGCGCCTGCTCCTACGCCTGCTGCTGCCCCTGCTGGCCCTGCCCCTGCCCCTTCTGTTGCATCAGATGCGTCAGCACAGGCAGGGCAAGGTCGCCTTCAACATGATTCCATTGCTGGACCACCACCTACGCGATATGTCAATTATCTTGCGTACCAAGGATACTCAGTGGAAATCATTGGTGGAAAGCACTATAAAACACCTGATGGAGAGTTTGTGGAGATGAAGAGCGGCACACAGTACAAGATACATGTCAAAAACTCCCATGCCTATAGTAAGGATGCATACGTACATTAAACCATACATTCCAATCCTATAATCCTGACGGTTTTTATGGGTTAATCCCGGTCTCGAACTTACGTTTTGAAGAATGCCCCTTGCAGAAGCTTTAGATTCAATAATTATCCGACCACCATTAGTTAAAAATAGTGAGATTAAGCGGGATAAAAACTGAAAGTGATACGATAGAAATACTATTGAGATGACACTGACGTCACCTTACTAATAGGCATGTTCACTCTATACCGAATAACTTTCTCGTACCGACACCACAAAGCTATAGTACTAATTTACATACCTATCCGATATGCGACTCTCCACTCAGTTTAGAGATCGAAGCGGCCCAAATTCGCTCCGTTACAGAAATCGCGCCGAAATCACCGTTCTTATGTGTGAATAGAAACCCGATCCGGTATCGGTTTCGTGCCGGTGCAAGAGCTAGTAGCTATCCGGTATAGATGAACACAGCCTTAGGTTCGCTACGTTGCCAAAGGCAACCGTCGCAAAATAAAAAGGCCATTAATGTTTTGAAGTTCTTGATATATTCTACTCACAGCTGATATTTACATGCAAGGAGAAATACAGCAAAAACACTGCCGCATTTCGGAAGAGATTTTAGATTAAATGAAAGCAGTTTGACGATTTAAGCTTCGTCGACTGTAATACATTGAACTTGGTCCGCGCCATGATCTACGGATATTTTTTTATGGTTAACTTAATGTTCGATCTCTGTCCTTCGCAAAGGTTGCAACTTAGACGTATCCATAGATGGCTATGACGTTGGAGGCTGGGTTGTATATGGAGGACAGGAGTTAACGATAGAACGACCAGCTTACGAGGCTAAGAAGTTCACTTTCTATCGCGTAAAAACCGCACCCAAAGAAGCTGGTATTGAATCTGGCCGGGATGAAAATGGTCTCGTAAAGTGTGTGTTTACACCAGAAGCCTTCCTGGACATCTCAGTTGCTATTTATGGCTTACCTCACCCACTGGAAGTGAATATTGCCCCAGACGCAACGGTTGGGGATTTGAAACGTCAAGTACAGAGTCAGCTAAATGCTGCCAACGATCCCGATCAACTTCTTGTTCTCAATGACAAAGTGTTGCCAAATTCTTCCCGTTTAAGGTCAGTAATTAAATGTAAAAATTACGCAAAATGCACACGAGAGGCCTTGTCATAATGACAATATCTAGCTAGTAGAAGCTGTGTATTTTTTTCATCAGGGCAGAAACGGCTGCCGAGTTTCTGTCCACCAAGGTCATGGAAAATTCCAAGTTTTAAGCCATCCTTTTTTGGCTGCGAATTCGTTGCGTGTTTGGTAAAGGCGACTAAAAACAGTTCACATTTTTATTCTGCTCGCAGTAAAGTAATCAGCTTTTTTTTTATTTTTGATGGTTTGTTGTTTTTAGTTTGTTTGTAGGTAAATCAAACCAAATACATTTGGTAGATTTAGAAATTTGAAAGGGATTTTTGCCGGAATTTTAATAAGACATTTCGATTTGGCTATGTGATGTTAATTATTGAAAACACAGTCAGCTGGTTCTAAAGTGGTCACCGTCGAGACCGATACACAGATTTCACGTCCGTTTCAGTGAGGTATCTTCTGCAGTGATGAACGAAAAGAGGGACAAAATGAAGGCAGGGACCTATTTGTTGTCCGTTCTAGGGAGGTGTGCTTCATATAAGGATGTCCTTTAAAAGAGAGTCGTGATTCAAATAGAACATAACAGGGTCGATAAAACCATCTGGTAGCTGAGGCAGTCATTGGGTATGGCCAAGGAGTTGAATTGTCTTGGAATTGCCGCGAACTTGAAATCCAGCCAGCAATTAGAGCAGGATTTGAACTCGAGACCACCGCCTACTACTCGGCTTCGCTATATACCTCCAATAGGCGAGCGCGTTCTTTTCATGAGGCTAGATGCTAAGACCTTCAACAGAGGGTTATCGATCGGGCAGTTTCCAACTGGCTCTCTTGCTAAGAATTAATTTGGATGTTTTAACATTAATAGTAGTAGTAGTAGTAGTAGTAGTAGTAGTAGTAGTAGTAGTGATTACAGAACTTTCTTAACGTGTCAAGAAACTCTAGCGCATGGCACTAATTGGTGACACAAAAATAAAAATAAAATACATATATAAATAAATGAAAATCAAATATTTAAATAGTGTTAAAATAATGTTAATATAGAACAGCAAATAGTAAAAACTTGGGAGGTTAAAAATCTAAACGTATTTACACGTAAAAACAAGATGTATGTACATGATACATTTTGCTTTGTAACATAGGGTCTCAAAGTTAATTACTACAAAGCATGCAATTTCTACAGCCATCCTCGAATAAGGCAGTCAGGTCTGTTTTCCTAATTTTAGTCTTAAATTTGCACAGACTATCCTCGGCACGTAATTCCTTTGTAAGTTTCGACCATACGAAAGGGCCATAGTATCTTAATGAATGCTTTCCATATTTAATCGTATCAAAACGAGGAAGACTGAAATCCGAATTTCTTAATTTTTTTCTTGTTATATTATATTATAAATAGCTACTTGGTGAAATCGCCTGGAAACTTGAGAAACCTGAGATTAGTTGATGCCGAATTGGAGATAACAGTCGAGGTATCGTCTAGTGAAAGATTTCCGGTAAAGCTACGACCAAGCAAAGCGAATGTCATTGATTTGATGAAAGTGATAGAGGAGAAGCTTGGAATTCTCGTAAGTGACCAGGAAATCTACCACGGAAAAACCCGACTGTCAGACGCACCACGGAGAAGCCTTCCTTCGAAACTCATCTGCAGTATACAGCCAAGTGTAGTTGTGATTGTACCATACATCACTATAACCGTCGAGGACATGGAAAGTGGCGATGGTTGCATAGTGAAGGTTGATAAACGAAAAACTTTAAAGAACCTTGTGAATGAAATATCACTGTGCAAAAACATGTCAGAAACTGAAAAAGCCGCCGTTACATTTTATTTCAAAGGAGAAGGACTCTGTCCTTCCGAAAATGACCAATCCTTATCAAGCCTTGGCTTTGGCAGTGGTTCCAAGATAGAAATGAAGAGGTGAGGGTATTTGGCATAGACACGGCGCTGATATTTAAGAGTCGCAAAATACCACAGTTTACTTTCCTTACATTGTGTTTTTCTAACTTCAGTCGAACATCCATATGCGACAACTTCTCGTAAGCGACCAACTCTCACGAAAGGTCACTTATCTAAAGTTAGAATCAGTAAACGTCCGCTACCTCTTTACATTTTGGGCGGTTTGTTAGGGGAGGTTTAACTGTACTTTATGAGCACAATAAGAAATATGACTAGCTATAGCTCTCGCTAAGTGCCAACGAGTAAAGATTTTACCTATATGCGCGGGCTGTTGAATTTTTTTAGAAATGTCATGAAATAAAGTAAGTGATGAAAAACAGTGAAAATAGTGCAATCTTGAAGCAAGAGGCACCTGAAGACCAACTCATGGCCGTACCAGTACCTCGCGCATGCGCACAACCATACCACGCGGGCAGTGGCAGCTACAGACAGCTGTTTCACCCCATTGGGGATCAGCAGCTTGAACAGGGAAAGCATGTCTCAGAAAAACCCCTTACTTCAAGCCGAAGGGAGTGCAGAGCAGTCTATCAAGTGCCAGCTCCACACAACACATGTGGGAGCTGTTGGCTGGGAACCGCACGGTAGTTCTCCCACGACATGCGCGGGGAAGGCGGATCATGGGTTTGGTGTATGTGTGCCCCTTGCTTTAATTTGTCTTTTGAAAAAAGCAAACTAACCTGTTCTACTGCATAAAGAATTTGAAATCCCAACTTTACGCATCAAATTTTTCGAGATATTGAAGTTCGTGTTTTTGTCCGAAGTTGCGCACAAGTCATTTTGCGTAAAATTTAGTGGTCTTATAAGCAAACTTAAAATCCTCGAAAAATCATGTTGTAGTCCGCGAATATTCATCGTACAGACTTATATTTGGTCTCTTTTTAAAGCTAAAAAAGTTTATGGTGCGCCAATGAAACCTTCCGAATTATTTTGCTTCAAAGACAAAGAAAAATTTGCTGCGTTACTGTTTTTCTTAGCGGCATGCAATAAAAAATTTCAGCGGGCAAATGCGACAGATAACGCGTAGGATGGAAATGATCCACCCGACGATTGGTTGAAGACGGGATGAGCACGGGACTCAAAAACACGCACACGACTCGTGGATTCTCTGATCTGTATCACGTAACCAATGACATTCACAGTGCATTCTCTGTGCTGCATTACGTCATAGTTGCCTTACATTACTCTATGTTATATCGATTCGAGTTTTTTTCTGCCCCTGGAACAATCGCGCACGGCTCTATTAGGCTGCCGCCTCGCAGCCACGCGTCTTCACGAGTCTGCTCGTTGGCAGTAATATCACTTACCTCTATTTCTTATAAAATCGCTTCAAGTGAATTAAATAACTTGTTTCACTTAATGTGTGATGGATAAGAACCTATTAAGAGCCTTATAATCAGCCTGAATTGTGAAAAACTACCCCATAATATAAAAACTTTGGTTTTTTAATCATTTTTTTAAATTTACGCTTAACTATTTTAATCACAGAGACACTTGAACAATTAACGTCAGTAAATTGCCACTGATCTGTATATGTAAATAGCGCTATAGAAGTAATAAATCATTATTATTATTATTATTATTAAAATTAACTTTGAAAATCATCGAGCGGTTAGACACCTAACAACAGTTAATTGAAGTTTTTAATTTGTACTTACAAAATATGAACAGAAATTCATGTGATTAGAAATGTCTGTCGTACGCATTAGGTTTGTGAGAAGTTCCGAAAAAGTGAATGATGATGATGAAAAAGAAGCCAAAGGGTCATTGCTTCACTTAATGGAACACCCTGAGGGACAACTGAAACGCAATGGAGACCATTTGAAAGGTATAGGTATTCCTAACAAAAATAATTCTTATTTCCACAAAAATCTTATTACTTTAAAACAAATATCAAACTATATGATATTCATGAAATAAATGTTCTTCTTGAAAGAATGAAAGATGGTAAATCGCTCTCCAATTGAGTTCTCTGTAGCTCAAGGGAATAGAGGGCCTGCCCGGTGTATGGGAGGTCGTGGGTTCGAATCCTGTCGGGACTAGATTTTTTCTTTGTCCCATGCTCGTGACATGCTGATCATTTCATTTTCATATTTGTTTCACCGAGCTTAAAATTTACCATCCTTCATTCTTTCACCACACATTGCGACATCGACATTGCTGATCCTAGCAGTATGCAGGACGCGTGTCAAATATGAACCTAGTATATGGCCTCGCTCTCCATGAGTTCTCCGTAGCTCAGTGGATAGAGTGCCCTCCTGGTGTTGAGGAGGTCATAGGTTCGAATCCTGTCGGGGACTTAGATTTTTTTCCTCGTCCTACGCTCGTGACATACTGATCATTTCATTTTCACAAATGTACTTCTTATCACACAGAAATGCGACACTGTGAAAAAGAAGCTGAAGGGTCAATTCTGTGGAGAATCTGGGAAAAAGTTTCTTCTCCATTTGCGGGTTAGTACATCTAAAATCTGACTAAAGTGCGCGAGTACGGTATTTTAGTTTACGCACGAGTTGTTGACACATCAGAAATCGAAAGAGTGAGCACAGCGTACAAGTGAGATTTCTGATACAAAAACGAGTGCGTAAATACCGTACAAAACACTTTCCATGTGGTATTGTGTTTGTTAACACAGTCTTTTATTTGAATCTTTTTTTTTAATTAATTGATAAAATTTGCCGCTAAACATTGAGTGACAAGGAAATTGACGATAACTATCAAATACTAATAGTAAAAATTATAATGAGGTTGAGGATGAAAGGTAAAAGGAACTACCACGAATCTTAAATTTTTGTTCCAAAACTATAGTTAAAAATTTGGAAACAAAAAAAAACTGAAGGACAAAAGATGGCTTCTATTAAAAGTACAACTTAAAAAAGACACTTTGTCACTTCCCATGATGGACTGCAGGCATGTTAGAATTTTCGTGGTCCACGAATTTCCATTGCGACACCAGAATCAACTTTTGCTTGCAGAATCGTTATTGGGCTGCCTTTGACAATGCCCAAGCTACAAGTGGGCCTTGTTGTCTGTGCAGCAAAATGACAAAATGGCGGAGGGAACACGTGTTTCGCCCCCCCTGCGATGGAGACAAATCTTTTTTTTTTTATTTCTGAGGGGTTGTTTGGGTCATTTGAAACATAAGCAAACAGACTTTAGAAAATTATAAATTAAAGTCATCATAGATGATAAATTACTCCTTAATTTTGGCGCGAAATTTCAGCGTTAACTTATAATTTCACATCTGAAACTACAAAATTGTCATGGCAACGTTCCGTACGTCTCAGGGCTGTAAAAGATGGGTTAGGAAGCCTAAACACGGAAGAGCACATTAAGAAGGATCCTATCAGGTATTTTGTCGAAAAAGTCTTACATTCTGTACTTATTTTGCAAATAATACCGACGAGACCGCTTTTAGCTTAACACCTTTTATTTTTGACTTCAGCAACTACTCCAGGCGTAGTCTTTATCGCGTTCCAATTTTGTTTTTGGTTTTAATAGATTTTTACATGTCTATTCAATCCAAAGCCATCAGTTGCCAGGCATGTCTTTCCTTGCAATCTCGCTCAGACTGGAATTGTCTGGAAGTCCAATGCAATGAGGTACATGTTTTAAAATACATGGGCATTGAAGTCCTCCAGATCACTGTCATCTCAGTTTCTTAAACTTTTCACCGAATGACTTAAGTCTTTTCCATAATAATAAGCAATAGTAATCGATAACAATCGATAAACAAACCATTATCGATGTCTATCGGAAATCGATATTAATCGAAGTTACAACTTTTTTCTTTGTCGATTTGTATCAATTGATATCGGAAATCGATATTAATCTTCGATTGATGACGATTACTATCCATTTTTATAGATAATCGGTTCCTGTGAAAGGTCTGAACCCAGGAGTCATTTCAAAAGTAGGTTGAGTTTGATCGTCCGGGTGAGAGTAGTCCTGAATAGGACTGCTGTTGACAGTGACTGACGTTTCGACAACCTGTGCGGTAGTCATCTTCAGAGTCAAAGTGACTTGTATCACGTCAGTTGATGTTATTATACTCTGGTTATTGAGCTGATTGGTCAATTACGTCGCGATGTTATTGGTCGTCAGTCAGTTAAGCCGTGATGTTATTGGCTATGAAGACGCGTAATGTGATTGGTGCGTTTCGATCCGTCTATTGTCACAGTCGGGTTTTGTAACTCAAAACCTTTTCTACAATTATTTCGAGAATTTGATTACTGGTCACCTAATAGAGGGTGGCCGTTTAAACCGCTTTATGGAGGATGTCTTGACTTGGCTCGTAGGATAGGATGGGAGCATGTTTTTGACAAGACTTTTAAAGATGAATGGTCAGAACGGGCTCGGCGGTTAGAAGTATTAGATGTGTCCGGTAAAATCTTTCAAGTACGCGGGCTAACAGAATGGCACAGCTGGCTTTCAGTTTACTCTCTAACACGCCCATGTACCTTATTGGTACTCAGTTTTGCGGGTACTTCAATTTGCAATTTTGGCGAGACAGTATTTTGGCGGGGTGTTATTTTCGCGATATAAATAGGAAAATATGAAAAAGGGCATTAAATTTCGCGATTTAAGCATTCTCAATTTCACTATATTTCTCAAAAAGTCTGAACATTTGCAAAAAATGTAAAAGTTTCTTGATAAACTTGTACAATCAAAACGCACATATATAATTTTTTGCACGAACCTAGCGATTCAAATGATGAAGCTCCACTCTCTACTCCATGTGTGACATCTTTGCAAATTAATGTTATTTTACAACCGAAGGTACAAAATGGAGTTTACCAGTAAAATGTGTCGATACATATCCTTTGTATGTTGTTATTACATCTTATTAATTTTTTCTTTGATTTTGATTTATATGGGTATTAATTTTATATTCATATGGGTATTAATTTTCGCGAGGATTATTGTTCGCGGGTCTTAAATAATTTCGCGATTTTTTTACAATCGCGAAAAACGTGAAATTAAAGACCCACGAAATTAATTACCAAAGAGGTACACACTTTATTGAGGGTATTCGAAAGACTAAAAAAACTCCGCATGTCCAACCCAACTCGGACTCAGGCCCTACGCTACATACAGACTGAGCATTAAACTTAATAAAGCTTAAATTATATCACACATCATTTTTTCAGAATGGCTAAAAAAATAAATATAAGCTAAGAGTACTTAGCGATATAAAGCAAAGTGATGGAAGTTGCTTTAATTAGTGTTTTGATAATGTTTAAATAACATTTTCGTCTTTCTTTTATTTTTTCATGTTGAATTTCCAGATCGTGCAACAGGAACTGGAAAAAATGGTAAGCAGCATCTCCGGCGTCTTCTATTTCTTTTTCTGTTAAAGACCTTATTGCCTCAGTAGGTGTTAAAAGATGACGCAGAACTAACTGGAGTAAACCAGTAAATAGTAGTAGATAATCTTGCAGCAATTTGCAATAAAGCAAAGTATATCAGTAGGCATTAATGTTTGTTGATGTTTAAACAACATTCGTCTCTTTTATTTTGTCTTCTCACCTTGGTGTTCAGTGAATCTGACAGATGACAGTAAATGACGTCTCTGACTTTTCTTTTTATGTGCTTCAACCTCAGTTGATGTAAAAGAAAAAAACTTTGCAGAACTAACTAGTGTCTGTCTCCCGTCTACATTTGAATTTAATATCGGGCAACTTTGTTTTTACCAGTGTGGTTTATCCAAATCCTTACTGCAACCTTCAATTTAACCTGATAAAGCTAAAGGCATAAAAGCTAATAAAAAGCATTTACCATCCTTGCCCCATATTTACTCCCCAGTTTTTGCATTTTTGCCTCATATTTTGAAAGGACCAAGTTTGTGCAAATCCATTCCTCCAGTCGTCCAGTATGCGCAATTCAGGGGAACTCGGAAACATGAAGAGAATGCATTGTTTAAAGAAGGGTCTTAATATTAGTTTACTGATTGTTTTCACGGGAATTTACAAGAGGGCAAAACTGCAAACTGTCATGTTTTGGCAACACCGCTTTACAAGATTACAATTTTGGGCCACAGATTTTTCTACCCTTTGCATTTATTTCAAAAGATATTTGTGGAAACGACCACCTAGTTTGGTTTTCATTTTAATCTTGAATTCCCCTAGTGATGTGGGAATCTCTAACCCTAACCCTAACCAAAACCGCTAAGGTAATACTAGAAGGGGATGCCCATATCACTAGAGTTTTGGGAATGGGGATGCCCAAAACGCGGGGATGTCCATATCACTGTAACACCTCTGGGAGCCTGGATCAGGCTATTCACTGCGTTTACCCATTAAACCAATCAAGACGCGTGATATATCTTTGTTATGCTTTTAATATCGGATGGTGTTAGTGGTATGTTGATATAATATTTTCGTCTTCTTTCTGTTCCCTTTTCATGTTGATGATCAATGAATATAGTAGAACGCCGACGTCTTACTCAAGACGAAGGTAAGTAATGCCACATTTTCTGTTCTTGCATTGCTTGCCTCAGGTCATACAAGAAAGGTACACAAAAACTAACCAGTCCTGTCTCTACTCCCATTTGCATTTTCAACGAATAATGCACAACGTTCCTATTCTCTACTCATTTACAACTCTGTAAAGCCTGAATTTTTATACATTGGCGTGTAGCAAAACTAAGTAGTGCCCGTCTAAATATTTCCGTCTATATTTCAATTCAGCGTGGAAAACGTTATTTTGTCAGTGGATTGTCTATCTTTTGTGCGACTATACCATTGACTACGAATTTAACTAAAGAATACTACATTTTAATACACAACCCTGATTGCCATCAAATGAAAATAAATTAATAGAAGTTTGCAATAAAGCAAAGAATATCCGCTATTAATATGTTGTTTATCAGGTTAAACAAAGAGAATCGAAGTTGCTTTTAGTTTTTTGTTCATAAACATTTTTTTTTCTTTCCATGTTGATGATAAAGCGTAAATAATATATGCATCGGAACTGTGGCCTCAGTTCAGTATCAGTCAAGGTTAAACGATTAAGCAAAACTATAATTTAGTGTCTTTGTCCAGGATAGCCGGTTCACAGACCCTCTATTTTCTCTTCAAAGTCCGCGAGCGCGAGTAATAAAAAACAAAAACCGTGGAGGGATTTATCCCCCTCCGGCGAAAGAGGGTAGGGGTGAGGGAAGGTATTTTCGAAAAGAACGGAAAGAAAAATAAAGCAACGTCTGTGTACGGGCTATGTCCAAAACTCAATACTGAGGAACTTTGCCTAGCATTGGCTAATTCCCTCGCTTATGACTTGTAACAGAAACAAGAACAAATCTAGGGTTTGATTCACTTTACTAAGAAGCACATGTACCCGAGCGTCGTATGTCTGCCGAACGGGCCTATCGGATCCAGCTCGGCTAATTCCCCACGGTATACTACATCCTGCCTCATAAGGTCAGGTATCAGTCATTCTAGAGGCAGCCTAGAAGCCCTAATGTGGCAAGCTGTCAGCTCCTGATATAGGGACCTACGCGGAGCAGGAGACATACAGCTAGAAACTGTTGGGTATGTGGAGATGTCCTTAAAACATGGCCAAAATTTGGTTAAAGAGAAAGTTTACTGGTACACCCAAACTACTTCTAGGCATTCCCGCTTTTCACCATTTGGGACTCATTCATGATATCCCAGGAACGTACACTATAAAGGCTATTGAAGTAAAGGTACCCCCACCTCCTCTCCGCTCGAAAGAAGATGTTTTAGAAGTCTACCCAAACCTGTTTAATGGGCTTGCAAAGCTGAATGATGATGCAAAACCATTATGCCATGACCTCCTCCCGGAGAGTACCCTTACCCCTCATAGTAGTTGTCCCATGGCCAAATGGGGACATACGGATGTATGTTGGTCTAATTAACAAAGTTACACCAAGCAGTTAAAAGAGAACTGTACCAAATTTCTACTCTAAGAGTACAAAGTACGCTTGGAATCATTGGGCAAGGCGCAGTGTACTCAAAATTAGACGCCAATTCTGGATTCCATCAATTATCTCTAGTTCCAACAGCCATAAGCTGACAACCTTTATTACACCTTTGGAAGGTTTCAGCTACCACAAGGTATCTCCTCAGCTCCTGAGTATTACCAGAAGCGAATGATGCAGGTATTGAAACGCTTACATGATGTTAAATGCCTGGTTGATGATATCCTGGTGATAATGTTCGTAACCAAATAGAGCGTGATGAGCGACTAACCGCTGTATCGGATCGTCTACAGGAAGAAGCTTTACTTTATGGAAAGTGAGCTTACTCTGTTTCCAAGCTTAAGTACCTTGGACAGATTATTGATGGGCAAGTAATCCAAAATGATCCTTCCAAAGTTCAGGCCGTTGTCGACTTCCCGAAGCCACGTGATGTAGCTGAATTTCGATGGTTCCTTGGCGTGGTAAACCAGCGTACGAAGTTCTGCCCGAATTTGGCTGTGCATACCAAACCTCCGAGAGATTTGCTCAGGACTAACACTGCATGGTTGTGTGGCCCACATGAAGTAGATCCCTTCACCTGTCTTAAGAAAGAATTGGCTTCCGAACTCGTCTTGTCGATTTACCATCCAGAGTACGAAACTATCATGTCTACTGATGGCAGTGGCTACGGATTAGGCGCTGCCCTTCTCCAGTTGCAGCCCACGGGTGAACTTAAACCAGTCGCATACGCCAGTGCGTCCGTGACAGATACCGAATGCAGATATGTGCAAATCGAAAAAAAAACATTGCTGATTAACTTAATTTCTAGAACATCGGGTTACCAACGGTAAAAGTGCAGACAGACCACAAACCGCTTGTACCATTGTTCACGAGAAAGCTAATTGACGAACTCCCACTAAGAATTCAAAGGTTCCGTATGCGGGTGATGCAGTTTAACATAACAATGGAACATGTCCTAGGAAAACTAATCTGTACTGAATAACATTTCTTTGTAAACGCTGTCATGGTAACATTACCAGCCGCACACCAGCGTTTGGACGAAATAAGGCGCGAGTTAAAGAAGGATGACACTTTGAACTGAGTTGTTATGCAGTATGTCTAGGAAGGATGGCCTACTGACAAGCGTTAACAGTGCGGACCAGTTGGAAAATACTGGAATGAGTGAGGTAACCTTAGCACCTGCAACGACTTACTCCGGAGGAAGAAGATTAGCCATTCCAGAAACCCTCAGACAGAACGTCCTCAGACATCTACACGATGGCCACCAAGGTATTAATTACAAACACACGTAAAAATGCAGCCTTTTCCGTCTGCTGGCGTGGACGTTTTCGTAAGATCGAGAAGATTGTGAAGAACTGCGACATGTGCACTAAGTTTTAAACACAAAAGATCGATCCCATGAGGAGTACACCTTTTCCCAATAAACCATGGGGAAAAGTTGCAGCAGACTTCTTTGTCCATAAAGGTCACAGTTACCTGTTTGTGGTAGATTACTATTCACGCGACGTTGAAATATGTCTTGTATCTATAAGTGTCAAAACCGCTGAGAACATCGATTCTGCGAATGAAGGAAGTGTTGTGTTCTGTGGACATGGTGTATGCGACTCCCTTATCACGGCCCTCAATTTGCATCCAAACAATTTAAGACGGAATCCATTAGGAATTTGTGTAATTTTAATTTTCAGTAGACAAAAACCTTGTACCAGAATAATTTAAACAATATCGCATTCTCTTTTACACTTTTTCATGGCTATAGAGGTATAACTAGTTATCTGTAATAACACCAAAGGTAATTTCTCATAGAAGCCTGAGAAAATAAATGTCATATTTCAGACGAAATGTGAAAACACAGATAAAAGTCTGAAAGTTCATGTGTAAGATGTCATTTTGTGAAGTTTAAAATTTGTTTTCACGGGCTCCCATAATAAAATCTCTTTGGTGTTATTACAGATAACTAATTACATCTATATCCCTTGAAAAATGAGAAAAAGAATGCAATATGATTAAAATTATTCTGTTACAAGGTTTGAATTTTAAAATTAATCAATTTCCTGATGGATTCTGTCTTAAAGAGGTTACAGCTCTATGGCGGTTCGAACATATTTCATCATCCCCACTGTATGCACAGTCCAATGGCGAGGTCGAGGGGGCAGTAAGAATTTAAGAAGCCTGGCAGTCGCAGCATTTGACCTTGTATACTGCTCCCTGTCTGTCCTCCGGTTTGTCTTTGTCCTTGACGTTAGTAAGCAGTCGTCGTAAAGTGGTTATTAGTTTGTGTGCAACACGTATATTGTAAGGTTGTAATATACATGCGATAGTTTCAGAGGTGCCTCTGATGTACGGTATAGTCGCTGTCGTAACAGGGCCAGAGTGGACATTGGTCTGAGTGTTGGAACAGTGTTACTGTGAGTGATCCGTCTAACAAAGTCCGTGTTGTAATTGTTCTTACTAAAAACGTTGTTAAGATAATCAGTCTCGTCTTGTAGGCTGTCCGGTGAGTCGCAAACTAGTTGCGCTCGTCTCGTCAAAGTCCGGATAGTAGTAGCCTTGTGAGAGGTCGGGTTGTAAGACTGGGCCGGGTTAAGTTGTTCAACGTTGGGTTAAGATAACCCTGGGTTAGTGCAAAATTTGAAATCAGATATGAAAGCTTAGAAAGCAAATTCAGTTAAATTCTCTTTTGCCTACAATTTGATGATTGCCCACTCTCACAAGAATAGAGAAAATTGCTAGAGAAAATACTTTGATGAAAAGAAAAACAGACCCGGGTAAACATTTAACCCTGGGTTAGCGCTAATCGGCCTTTGAACTGGGCAACTGGTCTCTGAGTAATCGGTTAGTATGTGTCGGTTTCTGTAAATAGTCGTTTGTAGTTTGTTGTTGTCGCGAGTGACCAAGCAGTCTGTGGCTCTACTTGAACGTAATAGAGCGGGCTGAATTATATATATATATATATATATATATATATATATATATATATATATATATATATATATATATATAACAAATCGAGGTAATTCACCGTTGGATCCAGAACAGTGCTCAACAATTAAGGAGCGGTTTAACAGTAAATAGACTACTCAATATGAGCACGTAGTCTATTTACTGTATATATGTTGTGTAAAAAAACGGTACCGTAAGAAAGCTGTTTTTTTTACACTAATATATATTTGTAAAAGGACAGCTTTTTTACAAAAATATATTTTGTAAAAAAAACGGTCATATTCTAAATGTTGCTGGCGAATTCAGCTAATGTTCATATTAAAGTTGTGTAGCCTTTACAAGTGTTTTCTGCCTTACTTCTCGATCTCTAAAATAAAACACGCATTGCTGTACGTTACAGACGCCTTTATAGTCCCTAATTCTTGAACGAATCGGCTGCTGTTTTTATGGCCTTACAAGTTGCTCTGTGTATTGCAAAAATTAGACTAACAAGCGAGTGTATGCACGCTTGTAGCT
>NC_133202.1:1675000-1722500 GCF_958299795.1 Porites lutea | reverse complement strand
CCAAGCCACCCCCCCATACCAAAAAGCACTCGACGAAAGCGGATACCACTACACTCTACACTACGAACCTTCTACAACTGCTAAACGGAGAAACAGACAACGCAACAACATCCTCTGGTACAACCCCCCATTCAGCAAAAACGTCAACACCGACATCGGTCACAGATTCCTCACCCTAGTAGACAAACACTTCCCTAAAGAGAACAAACTCAGAAAAGCGTTTCCTCGCGAGGTTCGTCTAGAAAGCCGGGACAGGAGCAAAAAAAAAATTAATGACGGGGGAGGGGGAGGGGAAAGAAGGAACCGCTTGCCCGCAAACCCCACGATTTTGAAAAACTGCGTTCGCCCACGAACGCAGCTTCTGATTGGCGCGGTGCGGTTAGCGTTGATTGCTTAGCATTCGAAACATCAATCAAACCAGGTATGCTTTGTTTTCGTGCGTCACAGATCTGGTCTCATCTGATTTGTGGTCGCAGATTACAAATGCTTTGGACTGATATTTATTTGAATCGTGTTTGTGCGAAGGTTTATGAGATCAGAGTCTTCAAATTATAATTGGAGATCGAGCAGTGGAGACTAGGGAAGGCCAATTTATTGAGAATGACGGCGTGCGGATCTGACTGGAAAAAATGGACTGTTTGTTGGAGATAACATCAACATAAATCAGAACATCGGTACTCGACACTAGCTAAAGCCGCCATGGACAAGCGATTTGTCAGCTTTTTAAAATGAAAAGATTCTTTTTGTTTATTGGAAATTTAGCGGCATGTATTTAAACCCGTCGGAGTGAATTGTTCCGAACAAATCATTTTTGACGTGTCGACAAGGTTTCAGACGAGATAAAGCCACACAATAAAAACAAGAAATTCCGCAGAAATCGCTCATAGTTTTAACTTTCTTTTATCGTAAATCTTTTTTATTACAGTTCTTGCAATCGCCTGCAACGTGTTCTATTAGAGAACAAAGTAAGTTTACAAATCTGGTAATCCAGGGGTAATCTGTTCGTTACACTTCTATTTTGACGAGCTGTCAATTTACAAATGAACCGAACCGTGAAACATCAAGGGGCGTTTTCCAGAATCGTGGGGTTTGCGGGCAAGCGTTTCCTCTTCTCCCCTCCCCCCTCCCCCTTCAACCGTTTTTTTGCTTCCGCTCTAACTTTCGCGCAATAACTCGATTGGAAACGCATGCTACGCAGGCTAAATCTTCAACCGCAACACCGTCAAGATCAGCTACAGTTGCATGAATAACACTAAACAAATTATCGACAACCGCAACAAACGTATCCTGAATTCACCTAAACACAGAGATAAATCCACAGATAACTCTGTTGACAACAAATCATGTAACTGCCGACAAAAGAACGCATGCCCTCTTAACGGAAACTGCCTTCAATCATCAGTTATCTACCAAGCAACCGTCAAACGTAACGACAATAACACTTCTGAAACAAACATCGGACTCACAGAAAACGCCTTCAAAACTAGATACAGAAACCACACTGCGTCATTTCGTCACACAAAACACAGGAACTCTACGGAACTCAGTAAACATGTCTGGTCCCTGAAAGACAACAACATTGACTATTCTATTTCATGGCGTATCATTTCATCTAGCTCATCCTACAACAGTTCAAGTAAAAGATGTAACCTTTGCCTTAGCCTGCAGTGCAGGCGTATTTTGGGCGGGCGAAACCTTGTTCGTGTTCGTAATATTGTTGTAGCCGCCATCTTTGATTTTATGACAGTGGAAGATTGGGGAGAGTAGAAATAGTAGCGTAACCCTTACGGTAGGTGCGAGGGCGAAAGAAGGAAAGGGGGGAGGGAGAGATATCATTGTTCTTTGGGAAACTCCGTACGCTGGCAAACGGAGCTCCTGATTGGTGCGGCATAGGGAAGTAGATTGATGCCTGTCAATTAACCGTAAGTCTATATTGTTTATTCCGTTTCCGTCAGTCTCTTGGAATTGGAGCGGCTGGGAATGTCGCGTGTATTACGCAATGAGAAAGTCAAAGCGATTTTTACACTGGTCATCAGGACAAGATTTGCTCACAGTACCTACACCACTTTTACCTCATGCCAAAATGCTGCTTGTTCCAATGCTATACGTTTTTTTTTTTTCTGGCGAGTAGATGCTCTCTAGAGGGTTCTATGTTTTGACAGAGCAAATGTTATTTTAGCCGCTTGTTTCAGACTGAGAGATCGTGACACGCTTATTGATTTTCTGTGGTTTTTGAATTTCTGGTCTTCATGATTTGACCTCTGAGGCAAGAGCGTTTTCTTCGACCTCTTTTGAAGAGTAAAGCTCTTTTTGTCGCTAAATAAGGCTGTTAGGTTCTTTATTTTTGTCCAAAGTGCCTCAGGATCTGAATAACTAAGCGATTTTTTTTTCTAGACCGAGAATGTGATGTTTTCCTGCAACGTTGTATCACGCTGGGCCCAGCTCGTCAGTTTTTTAAATTGTTTGCAGGATGTTATACTCTCACGGATAGCGATTTACAGAGATGTATTTAGAAGACTGAATTGCAGCTTAAACTGAAGCTTCATCAGCTGTGGAGAATTGCATTGTGACTCAGTCAAGATAGAAACGATGAACTCCAGCTTGTTTTTCTTAAGACAATGCAAGTCTTTGGACTGGAGTGACTGTTAGGTTGTTTTGTTATTGTCGGCTACTCATTTCCGGAGGAGCGGTCACGCGCATCTAATTAGGGGGTGTTTCTCATTTTCACAGTATTTTCGGGCAGGCGTTTTCTCTTCTCTCCCCCCGCCCCCTCCCCGCTCCCTTTGAATCGCCCCATTTCCTCCTCTCTTCGGGAAGTTTCAACATGGCGCTTTCGCTAGCAAATTGCGCGCTCAAAGAAAACGCCTGCACTGCAGGCTACCTTTGCCTCAAAGAGAAATTTTTAATTATCTGTCGTCCCGATCTATCATCACTTAACAAACGTAACGAGCTTGTATCTTCTTGCCGCCACAGAAACAAAGCGTTGCTACGTAACAACTAAACATTTAAATTTAAATTTTCCCCAACGATGTAATCTGAAAGTATATAGCCGATGGTTTTGAATATTCTTATCATTAAAATCCCCTGAAGAGTGAGCGATCACGAAACAGGCTTGTCGGGATGAAAGTGTAGTTTTTTTCCTATTTACTATACTTATATATATATATATAAGCAATGTTGCTGAATTGTTAAAAAAAGAAAACGATTTATTAGCACTTTGCGATAAAGCAAAAAATATCAGTTGTTATTCGTGTTTTAACAACTCTTTTATCTTTCTCTTTTCATGTTCATAATCCGTGAATATCAGGCAGAATACCTAAGTAAAACCTTTTCCGTTTTCTCATTTGAGCGTTTTGCCTCTGATAATGTGAAATGTAGATACAGATACTTCCTTTTTTGCCATGTAATCCAGGCCCGAGGATTTTAAAGTGCGACGACTTGTTAATCTACCTTAAACCATAGTTTTGTCTGATCTTATTTTGGTTTTCTTTTTTTTTTATGTTGTTGGTTATTTCCGATTCAATCAGATCTTCTGGGTAAGTAAACTATGTTACGGTCTTGTACTTTGTCATGTGCTAATTGTTGCGTTAGTTGATGTGAATAGATACAGCAGATATTCAGACGCGTACGGTTCTTTTTTATTTAAAATTTGGCAACTCTGCTCTGTCAGTCATGATGCAGCAAACTTATACAGGCAAATCTGTTTTAAACGGTCCTCCGTGGGAAACGAGGAAATGTCTGCTTTAAAATATGGGATAATCTATTGGGCTAAAATATATCAAACTAATGAAAATGACTGAGTCAAATTGGGCGTTAGCAATAGACTGCTTATTAGCGTCGCGACATCTTAATACACGAGGTTTTGGTAATCCCGCGGGTTTAAGTGTATTATGACTACTAGAGGCGGGAAGCAGGCCGAGAAAAGCTGTGCAATGAGTTTTCGTAAAGTAACGTATTTTTCTTGATATTTCAAAAAGCTTCTTCATGCAACTTAACGTATCCCAGTGGTTGCATGATGGCTTTGCCCCCGCTAGAAGCCCCTTAAAAATTATTCGTTATGCTAAGAGACAGGCTTTTTCGTAGGCAGCATAGTAATTCAGGGACACTGCAACATGCCGGTCTAGCTCTCTTCGAATGAAAAGTTCAGTCTTCAATTTTCTTTATTCTTTCTTCGTTGCTTTTCCTTGTCAGTCATGTTCCTCGTTCAGTCATGAAACGAGCAAGGTTTTCGCTTTTAAAATTTTTCTTGATAGCTTTTTTCCTTGTTAAAAAACTGAAGTGCTAGTTTATTAAGGAAAAGCAAGGGTTTCTGGGAAAACAAGGGTAGGAAAAAATGAAAAAATCCAATTGGGAAGCGAGCTCTCGCTGTTTGTCTCATTCTTGGTGTTAATTACGTTCAACATTCTTTCAAGTTGTTTTCATTTTTCTTCGGTTGATCACGTAGTCTACGAGGGACACAATGATCATTCTTAGTAATGCTTTTATTAAATTTGGCGTATGTGCACCGGCACCGAGCTGGTCTTCGTAGAGAAACCCTTGGAGTTGATGTTGTAAAGCGAAGTGGTTTTCCTTTTTTTCTCTGATTTTAGTTGTTGTTTGTTTTTTCAAAGTGATGTAAAAAGATTCAGTCTGTACTCAGACTATCATGAAACGGTGCAACCTTTTCGAAATTTTCTTGTAGTTCTCCCTCCCCCAACCCTATCCAAAGTTGAAACTGGAAAAAAATTCCGGAAACATGCGTCCAACGTTGTTTGTGGGGTGAGGGGAGGGGCAGGGTATGTGTGAATTGGAAAACGCCCCAGTAATTCAAAAGTATCCGATCTTTTGTCCATGATTGTAGTTTGCCTTTATCTTCCTTACTATGCACAACTTTAGTGTCAAGAATCAGTGAATCTGAACCAGGACAGTATGTAGTCTGCAATGGACATGCAATGACAGCGGCAGAAAATAGAACGTGCATGGTTACTTTACTGCGGAGTGATTTTACGTTACGGACGAGTTAGGGCTTGTTCCTTCAAATAATTTTCTTAGGTTCATGTCGACCACTCAAAAACCAAGACATTTATCGATCTAAAAGTTACTAGAAAATGTGTCAAACTAGAACAATAATCAATAGTAAGCAGAACTGAATTGTTTTGCTAGGAGACTTTATTTTGAGCTGTCTTTTCTGTGGCTTATAGCTTTTAAGTTGATAGAGCGGGCTGAATTATGAAAAAGACAATCATGATAACTGTACTCTTGATGAAGATTGCTCTTTTGGGACGGTAATGCCTTTTCAAAAACTTCTTGGGGGTGGGGGGGGGGGGGGGGTTGGGAATTCCCCGGCTACTTACAACAAGTACCAGGCAACTTGAAATCTTAGTGACAACCCTGTCTTCCTAGAGCTACTAAAAAAATTATGAGTAAGTAATACCTCCAGCATTTTGTATGATTTTTTTCTGAAAGCCTGTTTTAATATGCCTTTAAGGGATTAGTCGATGTAAACTAACTAGTGTCGTCTGTCTGTAGTGGACAATTTTTTTTAGTTTTGCCAGTAGATTATCTATATCTGTGGATAGCATTTAATGTTCAAAAAAGACGTGAATTACAACAAGAAAACGGAGGGGAGAGGGGCCTGTCTGAACACAGGCTACCATAAAACAGTGCATCCTTTTCGAAATTTTCTTGTTATCCTCCCTCCCCCGCCCTATACAAAGTTGCAGCTGGGGCAAAATAATTTTTGAAACATGCGTCCAACGTTGTTTGTGGGATGAGGGGAGGGGCAGGGTATGGGAGAATTGTAGAACGCCCCAGAAATTCCAAAGTATTTCAAGACTTTTGTCCATGATTGTAGTTTGCCTTCATCCTTCTTACTAGTTTTTGTGTCAAGAATCAGTGAATCGGAGCGAGGACAGTAATAAATTCTCACCGGGAGCCCCCACTCCCAAACGCCCCTAGGTTGGGATGAATTATGGAAAGAGGCGAGCCCGGAGGCGGAAAGGAGCGGGAGATAAGGCGCCAGAGGGTGCCATCGCTGCGGGGAGGAGGGTGGGGCGACAAACTAGGTGTCTGGTGTCCGTTTTAACGAAGAGAAGAATAAACAGCATTAAAAAATGCCAATTTATACTAAACCAGAAACCCATAAGGGGTTGAAACGTGTAACTCGCGTTCAATGCTCGTGAATATTCGTTTTGACATATTTGGAAATCTTAGTGACAGATATCCATTTTCAACAAAATGGCTGCTTCGCGATCACCATGTAGATGTTTTAAGACAAGAGTTCTGCATTTCAAGGTTAAAAATACACCGTTAAAAGACAAAAAATGGAAAGAAAAAGTTCAAAAGAATGCTCAGCTTTCTTTTTGTGGAGAAAGGGAAGCTTTTCATCAAGAAATCGTCCTTCGAGGAATTCAACCTTTTTCTTCACGGCGGAGCCCATGGTCTGTTTTGAAATGCAACCAAGTCAACGAAGTTTTTGCGGACTTTTCAGGTACATTTTGCACTCTATGGCCAAGACAATTACATTTTTGAAAGGGAATTTATGTATTTTTAAATGTTTGATAGACGTTTTATAAATTTTTCTCTTCGGCGCTAAAGAAAAATTACAAAATGTGCCCTGATTTGAGATGGATTTTGTGTTGAATTTTGCCATGTGCTTAGCCGATGTCACTTGTGTGAACGGATCCACGATCCAGATAGTGTTTTCCGAATTGCTTTAAAGGATTAACTTTTTGGACTTTGAATAAAAATTTTCAAGAAACGGCTTCTCTGTCTATTGTTTTAAGTTTGTTCATTCATAAAATTAGCTCAAAACACGATCGTGACTACAACATCTAAGTTTAATTTAAGCTTTTAAAATGCTTCTCACATTCATATATTACAAGCATCACTTTTTGCGAAGATGTCAGGTTCAGGTTTTGGACACTTTCGATACGCAGCTAATGAATTTTATTCGAAAATATTTTTCACTGCTTATTCTAAACTTTTAACATAAGAATTTTAAAAGCCTATTTGCAGTATAAGTTTACTGTGCAGAGGGTCAACGAGGCATCGTTTTTTGAAGTGACAACTTCAAGAAGTTGCGGGGCCGTCAACGGGTTTCATAATGTTACCTTTGGCTCGGGTGGTAAGGCAATAATATCCTGCTCAGTGTTTCGGTAATATTCCTGGTTTCAACCTTTGAAAACTTTCTCGGCTTTCGAGAGTTTTTCCCCCGTCTGTCGGCCATTTTTTTCAAGCGGGCGCGGGAACCTGAAGGAAAATTACGTCACGTTGTTTACGAAGTTTGATTAGTCAGTTATCTCTTCTTCTCGTTCCAAATATGGTACTTTCGAAAATGAATAATCACGAGCATCGGACAAAGCAAACATATGAGAGTTACACGTTTCAACCCCTTATGAGTTTCTGACTAAACTCACAAAGTATATGCACAACGAGTTCCCACCCTAGTGAGAATAGTCAGGAGAACTAAATTGTTTTGCTAGGGAAATTTATTTCGAGGTATCTTTCTGTGGCTTGTAGCTTCTAAGTTGATAGAGCGGGCTGAATGATAAAAAAGACAAAGAACGTTGCTAAAGCGTTGTTAGTACTTTGCGATAAAGCAAAGAATATCGGAGTCAGTATTAGTGGTTTTTTGACGTTTTAACAATACTCACTTTTATCTTTCTTTCTTTTCTCTCCGCCTGTTTATAATCTATGAATTTGGTAGGATGGTATGAAAGAGGTAAGTAATGCCTTTTCCGTTCTCTCTTTTGTGCTTGTTGCCTCTGAGAATGTTAAATATAGATGTAGAAAGACTGACGATTGTCTGCCCGTATTCTTATCGACATTTTCATTCAATAGTGGACAGTTTTTTTTTTGCCAGTGTATTATAGATCTCTTGTGTTATTAAGCTTGTATGTTAATAAAGCCTAAATTGGAATACACTGCATTGCTCGGGGATAAAACAGAAATAAGTTTACAGTACTTTGCTGTAGAGCAACGTATATCGGGTATTGTTTTTTGTTTAAACATCATTTTCATCTCTCGTGTCGAGTATCAGAGTATTAAGGGATTCGAGTGCGACTTGTGTGTGATTCAGGCCCCGCGCATACGTATATCCGGATATTTTTAAATCCGCTATTTTTTCTTTCCGGATTTGACTAGGTGACTGATTGCATGACTAAAACAGTTTTTATTTGTCATAGTTAGAGCATTTTTAAGTCAATAATAAGTACACGTATATGTATATAGTATGTACGATATATTATCGTAGCTATTTCTTAATTTAATGTTTTTTTCCTATTTTTCCATTTATTATTAACAATTAGATTTGTAAATTAGTCTTTTCCTCCTTCTTCTTTCTTTGTTCTATTTTGTAAATTAAATATGAAGAGCCACGTAGTGGAGATTTAATAAAAATACTGTACTTTACTTTCGTCCACACGTATTTCCGGATTTGACTTTCGTCCACACGAATCCGCTCTCCATAATGGAAATTTTTGAATACACTATGAACCGGGAATCGTGTGGCCGCTAAATTCGAATATGCCATGGTCAGTTGTATCGTGAATCTTGTATTCCAGATGACCACCTCGACGGATGCTCAGTTTCCAATACTCCCAGAGGAGTCCTGGGTAACAGAAATAATCCGGATATATGTCAGATACGTGTGGACGGGCAAATTCGATTTGAATGCGGATACGTGTGGAAAAAATGGAAAAAATGAGAAATTCAATTGGGAAGCGAACTCGCGTTGTTTCTCTCATTCTTAGTGTTAATTGCGTCCAATATTCTCTCAAGTTGTTTTTATCTTTTTGGGCTTGATCACGTGGTCTATGAGGGACACAATTATTATTCTTAGCAAAATTAAGTTTGGGATAAATCATGGGAAGAGGCGAGCCCGGAGACGGGAAGGAGCGGGAGATAAGGCGCCAGAGTGTGCCATCGCTGCGGGGAGGAGGTGGGGCGACAAACTAGGTGCCTGGTGTCCGTTTTAATAAAGAGAGGAATAGACAGCATTAAAAAAGGCCAATTTATACTAAACTCACATACATATACACAACGAGTTCCCCCGCGGATCCACAGATGCGCAGTAATTTAAATGTACGGGTCCCACGGGCACAGGGAGCGTTTGTGCGTAACGGCCCCTAGTGAGAATAGTCAGGAGAACTAAATTGTTTTGGTAGGGGAATTTATTTCGAGCTATCTTTCCGTGGCTTATAGCTTCTAAGTTTATAGAACGTTGCTAAAGCGTTATTAGTACTTTGCGATAAAGCAAAAAATATCAGAGTTGGTATTACTGGTTTGTTGACTTTTTTTTATCTTTTTTCTTTTCTCTCCACCTGTTTCTAATCTATGAATGTGATAGGAGCCATCCGTAAGTAATGTCTTTTCCGTTTTCTTTTTTGTGCTTGTTGCCTCTGAGAATGTTAAATATAGATGCTGAAAAACTGACGATTGTCTGCCTGTGCTCTTATCTACATTTTGATTTAATAGTGGACAGTTTTTTTTACCAGCGGATTATAGATCTCTTGTATTATTATGCGTGTATGCTTATAAAGCCTAAATTGGAATACACTGCTTGCTTTGCGCGGGGATAAAATAGAAATAAGTTTACAGTACTTTGCTATAGAGCAACGTATATCGGGTATTGTTTTTTGTTTAAACAAGATTTTCATTTCTTTTCCTTTTCTTTTGTTACGTTGATGATCAGTGCGGAGGGTGAGAGGTGGCGGGGGTGGGGGGGGGGGGGGATGTTCCAATTATTCTCCCTTATTTTCCACGTAGTTGAATGCGGATACGTGTGGAAAAAATGGAAAAAATGAGAAATCCAATTGGGAAGCGAGCTCGCCTTGTTTCTCTCATTCTTAGTGTTAATTGCGTCCAATATTCTTTCAAGTTGTTTTCATTTTTTGGGGGTTGATCACGTGGTCTATGAGGGACACAATTATTATTCTTAGCAAAACTAAGCAGTGCCTGTCGTACTACTTCCGTCTATATTTCAGTTCAGCACTGGAAACTTTGTTTTGGCAGCTGATTATCTGTTTTTTGTGCGGCTATTCCACCAACTACGAGTTTAACTAAAGAATACTGCATTATAATTCTCAACGTTGCTAATAAATGAAAATAAGAGAACAGTTCTTTGCGATAAAGCAAATAATATCAGAGTTGGTATTAGCACGTTGAATTATCAGGCACGGGGGAAACAACATTTTTGATTTTCCTTCTATGTTTTTTCATGTTGATGATCAATGAAATACATAATAGTCAATTGCGAAGGTAAGTTGTACTTGTTGTGGTGGTGGTACATGGTGGCGGAGGGAATTACAAAAACTCGTCACAGTGTGGTGTGGACAGACAAACAAAAGGAGTTGGTCATGGAAAAGTTGAAGAATTTTCCATCTTTAAAAGATTATAATTTTGACAATTAGACTACCTTCGTCACTCTCTAAACCTTGTTTGTTTGGCCACTTTAAATTCCACGGAAGTTGTTTTACAAACTAAGTTTGATTCACTCAGGAAATAAAAAAAACATAATCACTTCTTGTTTACCGAGTGGAGTGCTGTCCTGTGGAGGATTAGGAAAACTTCTAGAAATATAAAGAAGCAAACATGGGAGGAAGGAAAATAATGGTGGTAGAAATAGCTACAATCCTGGACAAAAGTCTTCGGGAAAGTATTCATAATTTCAGTATTCATGATAGTATTTATAACTTTCAGCGCTGGAAAACTTTGTTTTGCTAGCTAGCTGATTATCTATTTTTTGTGCGGCTATTCCATCGACCACGAGTTTAACTAAAGCATACTACATTATAATTCACAGCATTGCTAACAAATGAAAATAAGAGAACAGTTCTTTGCGATAAAGCAAATAATATCAGAGTTGGTATTAGCATGTTGAATTATCAGGCCCGGGGAAAACAACATTTTTGATTTTCCTTCTTTGTTTTTTCATGTTGATGATCAATGAAATACATAGACAAAGATGACGAAGGTAAGTTGTGTTTATTGTGGTGGTAATGGTGGTGGTGGAGGGAAAACAATGGAAATGTGGTAGTGGTGGTGGAGGAAGGAAAACTATAGAAATATAAAGAAGCAAACATGGGAGAAAGGAAAATAATGGTGGTAGAAATAGCTACAATCCTGGTTAAAAGTCTTCTGGAAAGTATTCATAATTTCGGTATTCATGATAGTATTCATAACTTTCTGTAATTTCTGGTCTCCCTCATAAAATAGCCTGTGTACAGACCTCCCCCCCCCACTCCCTCCTCTCCTCAGTAAAAATCTGAGGGGAGAAGAAGTTTTTTTGTACACAGGCTATCATGAAACAGTGCATCCTTTTCGAAATTTTCTTGTACTTTTCCCTCCCCCACCCTATACAAAGTTGAAGCTGGGGAAAAAATTCCGCAACATGCGTCCAACGTTGTTTGTGGGGTGAGGGGAGGGGCAGGGTATGTGTGAATTGGAAAACGTCCCAGAAATTCAAAAGTATCCCAACTTTTGTCCATGATTGTAGTTTGCCTTCATCTTCCTTACCATGCGCAGTTTTAGTGTCAAGAATCAGTGAATCGGAACCAGGGCAGTATGTAGTCTGCAATGGACATGCAATGACAGCGGCAGAAAATATAACGTGCATGGTTACTTTACTGCTTGGTGATTTTACGTCACGGACGAGTTAGCGCTTGTTTCTTTGACAACATCTTAGGTTCAAGTCGACCAATCACAAACCAAGACATTCATCGACCTAAAAATTACTCGAAAATCTGTCAAAGTAGAACGTTAACAATAATCAACAGTCAGCAGAACTGAATTGTTTTGCTAGGAGACTTTATTTTGAGCTCTCTTTTCTGTGGCTTATAGCTTTTAAGTTGATAGAGCGGGCAAAGAATATTGTAGTTACTTTTAGTGTTTCGATGATGATTAAACACAATTTTCTCTTGTTTTCTTTTCTTAATTTTCGGGCTTAATTATGAAAAAGAAAATCAACGTTGCTAAAGCGTTATTAGTACTTTGCGATAAAGCAAAGAATATAAGAGTTGGTTTTTGTGTTTTGTTGACGTTTAACAATACTTTTATCTTTCTCTCTTTTCTTTTTTTATTGTTACGAGGATGATCAATAGTACTTTGTCAAATAAAGCATAGAATATTGCAGTTAGTTTTTGAGCGCAATGACAATGCAATGACAGCGGCAGAAAATAGAACGTGCATAGTTACTTTACTGCTAAGTGATTTTAGTGAGTTAGCGCTTGTTTCTTTGACAACATGAATAGACCCACGAATACTTTTCTTAGGTTCAAGTCCACCAATCAAAAACCAAGACATGCATCGACCTAAAAATTACTCGAAAATCTGTCAAAGTAGAACAATAATCAACAGTCAGCAGAACTGAATTGTTTTGCTAGGAGACTTTATTTTGAGCTCTCTTTTCTGTGGCTTATAGCTTTTTTAAAAGCTATAACTTAAAAGTTGATAGAGCGGGCTTAATTATGAAAAAGAAAATCGACGTTGCTAAAGCGTTATTAGTACTTTGCGATAAAGCAAAGAATATCAAGAGTTGGTTTTTGTGTTTTGTTGAAGTTTAACAATACTTTTATCTTTCTCTCTTTTCTTTCTTCTTTTTTTTTTATTGTTACGTGGATGATCAATAGCACTTTGTCAAATAAAGCAAAGGATATTGTAGTTACTTTTAGTGTTTTGATGATAATTAAACATAATTTCCTCTTGCTTTCTTTTCTTTATTTATGTCGATGATCAATAAACACGACAGCACCAATATTACGTAAGTAATGCTTACAAGGAATTCAGTCCTTTTTTTGACTCTGGTTTATGCTAGTCTCGTCTGTCTCTAGTAGATAATTTTTTTAGTTTTGCCAGTAGATTATCTATATCTGTGGATAGCATTTAATGCTCAAAAAAGGCATGAATTACAACAAGAAAACGGAAAGGAGAGGGGGCTGTGTGAACACAGGCTACCATAAAACAGTGCATCCTTTTCGAAATTTTCTTTGAAGTTCTCCCTCCTCCGCCCTATACAAAGTTGAAACTTGGAAAAAAATTCTGGAAACGTGTGTCCAACGTTGTTTGTGGGATGAGGGGAGAGGCAGGGTATGTTCCCAATTATTCTTCCTTTTTTGCCATGTAATCCGGCCCGAGGATTTTAGATTAGATTTTAGGATTTTAGTGGTTTCTTGGCGTTTTAACAATGCTCATGCACTTTTATCGTTCTCTGTTTTCTCTCCGCCTGTTTATAATTCTTCCTGAATTCATATATTTGATGCTTTTTATGTGAACAGACTAGCTTACGAGTTCAAAGAAACTACACCTTAAATCTGGAGTACAAAGAAGTCCGTGATCAGTTTTTAGAAAACCTCAATTTTTCCATACATTTTCTGTAATTTTAATACAGCTGTCGAATTACAGAAAATATATGAGAATATTAATTATTATTATTATTATTACTATTATTATTATTATTATTATTATTATTATTATATAGCAAATAATATCGAAGTTACTATAAGTATGTTGTTTATCAGGTTAAACAACATTGATTTTCTTCCTTGTTTTTTCATGTTGATGATCAATGAAATACATATTGACAAAATTAGATGAAGGTAAGTTGTGTGTCTGACCTCTCCCATATATTTTATTTATTATTATTATTATTTGCTTATGCCTAGTAAGTTAATGATTGAACGGGGTGGCACCCGTGACCTCGTAACTCGTAAGTTGTGCTTCAGTTGATGGAAACAGATGCAGCAAAACCAATGAGTTTTTTCTTACATTTAACTTAGAAATTCTAACTTACAATGATCAAAATAGAGCACTAAATCAAATAAGCTTACAGTAGTTTGCGCGGGTTGAGCAAACTATATCGAGTTGCTATTAATGCATTTTTACCAGTAGATCAGAGAAACCTATTGTTGCCCGTCCATACGTATCCAGATATTTTTTAATCCGCTATTTTTTCTCTCCGGTTTTGGCTTTCGTCCACACGTATCCGGTGAATTCGGCATACGAATCCGCCACTTTTTTAATTTGCTCTCCAGAATGGAAATTTTTGAATACGCTATGAATCCAGAATCGTGTGGACGCTAAATCCGGATATGCCGAGGTCAGTTGTACCGTGAATATTGTATTCAAGATGGCTACCTCGACGCATGCTCAGTTTCCAATATTCCCAGAGGAGTCCTGGGTAACAGAAATAATCCGGATACGGTCGGATACGTGTGGACGGGCAAATTCGATTTGAATCCGGATACGTGTGGGAAAACCAAGGGTAGGAAAAAATGAGAAATCCAATTGGGAAGCGAGCTCGCGTTGTTTCTCTCATTCTTAGTGTTAAAAGGCCATTTGCATGATAGCGTCATTTTACTACTATGACTAGGATCCTTGAGGGTATCGCTTTCTTGTGCAAATTAGGGCTTTTGTTATTTAAACCTCACTGGGGCTACCAAATTTAAATACGAAAAGAGAAACGAAAAGAATTCTGGGCGTAGTAGTAAAACGACGCCTCGTGCAAATGGCCTATTGCATCCAACATTCTTTCAAGTTGTTTTCATTTTTCTAGGGTTGATCACGTAGTGTACGAGAGACTTATAGCTTTAAAGTTGATAGAGCGGGCTGAATTATAAAAAAAGACATCATTAAGTTGCTAAAGCGTTATTAGTAGTTTGCGGCAAAGCCAATAATATCTCAGTTGGTATTAGTGGTCTGTTGGCGTTTTAATAATGCTCATGCACTTTTATCGTTCTTTCTTTTCTCTCCGCCTATTTATAATTCTTCCTGAATTCATATATTTGTTCCTTTTTATGTGAACAGACTAACTTACGAGTTCAAAGAAACTACACCTTAAATCTGGAGTACAAAGAAGTCCGTGATCAGTTTTTAGAAAACCTCAATTTTTCCATACATTTTCTGTAATTTTAATACAGCTGTCGAATTACAGAAAATGTATGAGAATATTTATTATTATTATTATTATTATTATTATTACTATTATTATTATTATTATATAGCAAATAATATCGAAGTTACTATAAGTATGTTGTTTATCAGGTTAAACAACATTGATTTTCTTCCTTTGTTTTTTCATGTTGATGATCAATGAAATACATATTGACAAAATTAGATGAAGGTAAGTTGTGTGTCTGTCTTCTCCCATATATTTTATTTATTATTATTATTATTTGCTTATGCCTAGTAAGTTAATGAATGAACGGGGTCGCACCCGTGTTCTCATAACTCGTACGTTGTGCTTCAGTTGATGGAAACATACAGCAAAACCAATGAGTTTTTTCTTACATTTAACTTAGAAATTCTAACTTACAATGATCAAAATAGAGCACTAAATCAAATAAGCTTACAGTAGTTTGCGCGGGGTGAGCAAACTATATCGAGCTTATTATGACTACTAAAGGCGGGATGCAGAATGAGTTTTCATAAAGTAACGTATTTTTTCTTGATACTTCAAAAAGCTTCTTCATGCGACTAAACGTATCCCGGTGGTTGCATGATGGCTTTGCCCCCGCTAGAAGACCTAGAAAAAATATTCGTAATGCTAAGAGACAGGCTTTTTTGTAGGCAGCACAGCAATGCAGAGACACTGCGACGTGCTGGTCTAGCTCTGTTCAAATGAAAAGTTCAGTCTTCAATTTTCTTTATTTTTTCTTTGTTGCTGTTCCTTGTCAGTCATGAAACGAGCAAGGTTTTCGCTTTTAAAATTTTTCTTGATAGGTTTCCTTGTTAAAAAACTGAAGTGTTAGTTTATTAAGGGAAAAGCAAGGGTTTCTGGGAAAATAAGGGTAGGAAAAAATGAGAAATCCAATTGGGAAGCGAGCTCTCGTTGTTTCTCTTATTCTTTAAGTGTTCATTGCGTTCAACATTCTAACAATTCGTTTTCATTTTTCTTGGGTTGATCACGTAGTCTACGAGGGACACAATTATTATTCTTAGCAATGCTGCACCGAGCTGGTCTTAATAGAGAAACTCTTGGAGTTGATGTTGTAAAGCGAAGTGGTTTTCCATTTTTTCTATTTAAGTTTTTTTTTTCAAAGTGATGTAAATGAGATTGTTTTTCAATCACAATATTTCTCCGTTTCTGATTGGCTAAAATCACACGCATATAATTCATCATAACCAGCTACTGTTGACCAAATTTGGAAGATTTTTGCCATATTGAACCGATGACGTCGAAAGTTTAGCAAACTTGCAGATTATTGAACCGTTAAACAAAAAAACCTGGGGACGGGTTTGAGTTGTTTTCGAAGTAAGTTATGGCTGTGTAAGTGAGTAATGGCAGAACATTTTACTCGTTTCACGGCGAACTATTGTCTAAAAACATGGCACAAGGAGACAACTCGACGGAAGGCATGCATCTGCTATTTGGAGTTTATTTGCAGACATGAACAGCCCTTTATCTCCTAAACTTCCCGATAAAGATGATTATCGATATTGAACTTTTAAACATTGACCGAGGTAATCATGTTTTAGCTTGTTTTTAAACTTGGAATTATTTTGAATGAATAATAAAGCATAATTACTGAACAATGGATTAAAACAATGAATGATCTATCTATTGTGTCACTATGCCATAGTGCGGACTACAAATTTAACGAAAGAATACTACATTATAATACACAATATTGCTAACAAATGAAAATAAGTTAACAGTGCTTTGCGATAAAGCAAATAATATCGAAGTTACTATAAGCATGTTGATTGTTCATTTTATCAGGTACGTTAAACAACATTGATTTTCTTCTTTTGTTTTTTCATGTCGATAATCAATGAAATACATAGACGCATGTTGCCTTGGTAAGTTGTGTGCCTGACTTCCCCCATTATTGTTATTAATAATTATCATTATTGTTATTACTACTATTATTATTATTATTATAATTATTATTATTATCGATAAATAAATCATCATCGATATCTATCGGAAATCGATATTAATCGAAGTCACAACTGTTTTCTTTGTCGATTTGTATCGATTGATATCGGAAATCGATATCAATCTTCGATTGATGACGATTACTATCGATCTTTATCGATTATTCGGTTCCTGTGAAAGGTTTGAACACAGGAGTCATTTCAAAAGTAGGTAGAGTTTGATCGTCCGGGTGAACGTAGTCCTGAATACCCCACTCCAGAAATACTGTAACATATCATGCTCTTTGTTTGGGAGTTAAAATGGCCCCAAGAGAAACTGAAAACAATGCTTTTGCAAAACTTTGGAGTGACAAACAAAGCCAATGAGCATTATGGTATGTTATAGTATTTCTGGAGTGGTTAATAGTGCGTTTCGATCCGTCTGTTGTCACAGTTAAACAGTCGTCTATTGTTAGTCAAAACTAGTGGTGGGAATCGGTTGAGATTTCACAATCGACCATCGGAAATAATCGGATTGCCCCAACCGATCGATCATCGATTATAATCGGAAAAATCTACCAGACTGTGCATGTTGTTACGTTCAAGATTACATTGCAGCAGTTCAAGTGAGACTGACACGAAATCAACAAAACACACGTGCCACAAACCTTTGTTGGCGTATTGCTTTCTGCAAAGCCTACAGATTACCTTCGTCATATCCAAGTTTTCCTTTGTTTTGGGCCCTTCCTTCAGTTGATAAAAACCAAAATATTCCCACACTTTTGACCTGTCGTTTCCAGGATAACGACAGATCTCCATCTCGGCCATTTCAGCCGCCATGTTGGACTCGTCAAAAACATGTAAGCGAGGCAGGTCTGAGAGAGGACCTTGGGGATTAATTTTAGGCGACATTTCGCTGCGATGTTGTTTCTTAATACCTTTCATTCGCTAGTGATAGTAGTGATACTACAAACACAAAACAGTGAGCTTGTAATTTATGTTTTGGTTCAGTTGTTTGCGAAATACAAAGCAACTTAGCATGCCACATCTTTCAAATAAGCGTGGTGTATTTGAAGTGACAACAACACCGCGCGCAGGGTACGCACAGGTAAACACATTCAATCTTATATCTGCTGTCATGACTTAGAAGTTAGGAGTCCACGAAAAAAGACAACTCACACCAAGATATTAAACGTACATTTTTATTGATTTTAATACTTTTATTTGTCACCAATAAATTTTTAATTTTTCCGCGACAATCGATCATGAAAAAAGCATAATCGATTGTCGCGTCGCTTGAACTTTTCGATCAACTTTCGATTATAATCAATCATCGGCCCACCACTAGTCAAAACCTTTTCTACAACTACTTCGAGAATTTGATTACTGGTCGCTTAATAGAGGGTGGGTGTTTAATAGTTTGCCGCTTTATGGAGGATGTCTTGACTTGGCTCGTAGGATAGGATGGGAATATGTTTTTTGACAAGACCTCTAGATCTGGAGATGAATGGTCAGAACGGGCTCGGCGGTTAGAAGTATTAGGTGTGTTCGGTGAGGTCTTTCAAGTACGCGGGCTATATTTGACAGTGAAGTTCAGGACCCTAGAGTTAAAGCGTTAACGCTTTTAAAGTTACGTCTCTACACAACTCAGCTTTCACCGGCCATCTTGAGAAACTTTCGAGTTTGATGAAAACAGTGATGTCGGACAAATTGGTCAGGGTGCTAGTGCTTGGACCATTTGTACTTTTTTCTTCCAAGTTCTTCCAACGCTTACACGGTGTCTTACCTGGCCAAAGTGGTACCGCTGTCACCAAACGTAACACAAACAGAATGGCACAGCTGGTTTTCAGTTCACTCTCTAACACGCCCATGCACCTTATTGGTTCTTAATTTCGCGGGTACTTAAATTTGCAATTTTGGCGAGACGGTATTTCGCCGGGTTTAAATAGGAAAATATGAAAAAAGGGTATTAAATGTGAAATCAAAGACCCGCGAAATGAAGTACCAATAGGCAATTTGCACGACGGCGTCATTTTATTACTGCGACCAAATTTCTTTTGGGTTTTCTTTTCATATTTTAATTTGGTAGCCCCAGTGAGGTTTAAATAGCAAAAGTCCTAATTTGAACAAGAAAGCAAAACCCTGAAGGATTCTGGTCATAGTAGTAAAATGACGCCATCATCCAGATAGCCTATAAGGTACACACTTTATTGAGTGTATTTGAAAGACTACAAAAACTCCGCATGTCTGACCCAACTTGGACTCAGGCCCTACGCTACATACCGATACGGAGCATTAAACTAAATAAAGCTTAAATTATATCACACCATATAACATTGCTTTAGAATGGCTAAAAAATAAATATAAGCTAAGAGTACTTAGCGATATAAAGCAAAGTGATGGAAGTTGCTTTTAGTGTTTTGATTAATGTTTAAATAACATTTTCGTCTTTCTTTTTTCTTTTCTTTTCTTTTTTTTTTTTTCATGTTGAATTTCCAGTTCCTAGAGCAGCAACTTTAAACGATGGTAAGCAGTATTTCCGGTGGCTTCTATTTTGTTTTCTGTTCAGACCATGTTGCCTCAGTAGGTGTTAAAAGATGACGCAGAACTAACTGGACTAAATCAGTTAATATTAGCCTGTTCCAGGCTCCAAGATAGTAGTGAAAAGTCGTTAAGTAAAAAGCCCCTTTCCCAAGTCGCGCGCGTCTTGTTTTCGCTTTGCTCGTTTTAATACGTCCCCGTTATACTATCTGAGAGCCTGGCACAGGTTAGGTTGGTTAATAGTAGTAGATAATCTTGCAGCACTTTGCAATAAAGCAAAGTATATCAGAAGGTATTAGTGTTTGTTGATGTTTAAACAACATTTGTGTCTTTTATTTTGTCTTCTCATCTTGGTGTTCAGTGAATGTGACACATGACAGTAAATGACGTCCCTGACTTTTCTTTTTATGTGCTTTAACCTCAGAAAAATGTTGCAGAAATAATTAGTGTCTGTCTCCCTTCTACATTTGAATTTAATACCGTGCAACTTTGTTTTTACCAGTGTGGTTTATCCATATCCTTACTGCAACCTTCAATTTAACCTAATAGTGCTAAAGGCATAAATGCTAATAAAAGCATTCACCATCCTTACCCTATATTTACTCCACAGTTTTTACATTTTCGCGTAATATTTTGCAAGGACCAAGTTTGTGCAAATCCATTCTTTTCGTTCAGTATACGCAATTCGGTAGGGGAACTCGGAAACATGAAGAGAATGCATTATTTAAAGAAGGGTCTTAATATTAGTTTACTGATTGCTTTCACGGGAATTTACAAGAGGGCGAAACTGCAAACTGTCACGGTTTGGCAACACCGCTTTTCAAGATTACAAGTTTGGGCGACCGATTTTTGTACCGCTTACATTTATTTCAAAAGATATTTTTGGAAACAGTCTCCTAGTTTGGTTTTCATTTTAATCTTAAATGCTCCTTACTAGTGATATGGGAATCTCTAACCCTAACCCTAACCCAAAACGCTAAGGTAATATGAGATGGGGATGCCCATATCACAAGGGGTTTTGGGAATGGGGATGCCCAAAACGCGGGGATGTCCATATCACTGCAAAACCGGCCTACTATCTTAGAGCCTGAAGCAGGCTATTCACTGTGTTTACCCTTTGAACCAATCAAGACGCACGATTTATTTTTGCTATGCTTTTAATATTGGATGGTGTTAGTGGTGTGTTGATGCTTAAATAATATTTTCATCTTCTTTCTGTCCCTTTTCATGTTGATCAATGAATATAGTAGTACGCCTATTTCTCACTGAACGCCACATATTCTGTTCTTGCATTGCTTGTCTCAGGTCATACAAGAAAGATGCACGAAAACTAACTAGTCCTGTCTCTATACCTACTTCCATTTGCATTTTCAACAAGTAATGCACAAAGTTGCTATTTTCTACTCATTTACAACTCTATATAGCCTGAATTTTGAAGTTTGCAATAAAGCAAAGAATATCCGCTATTAATATGTTGTTTATCAGGTTAAACAAAGAGAATCAAGTTGCTATTAGTTTTTTGTTCATAAACATACTTTTCCTTTTCATGTTGATGATAAAGCGTAAATAATATATGCGTCGGAATTATGGCTTCAGTTCAGAATCAGTTAAAGTTAAACAATTAAGCAAAACTATAAAGTAGTGTCTTTGTCCAAGATGGCCTGTTCACAGACCCTCTATTTTCTCTTCAAAGTCCGTCGAGCGCGAGTGATAAAAAACAAAAACCGCGGGACTTATTCGTCTCCAGCGCAAGGGGGTAGGGGTGAGGGGAGGTATTTTCCAAAAGAACTAAAAGAAAAGAAAACAAAGTCTGTGTACAGGTTACGTCCAAGACTCAGTACTAAGAAACTTTACCTAGCAAATGGTTTATCTAATTCCCTCGCTTATGACTCGTAACAGAAAGAAGAATACATCTACGGTTTGATTCACTTTACTTAGAAGCACATCTACCCACGCGTCGTATGTCTGTGAAACGGGCCTATCGGACCCAGCTCGGCTCAATCCCCACGGTATACTACATCCGGCCTCATATGGTATCAGTCATTCTAGAGGCAGCCTAGACGCCCTAATGTGGCAAGCTTTCAGCTCCAAATATAGGGACCTACTCGGAGCAGAAAACATACAGCTGGGTAAAACATACAGGCTGGGAAAACATACAGGTTGGGTATGTGGAGATGTCCTTAAAACATGGCCAAAATTTGGTGAAAGAGAAAGTTTACTGGTACACCCAAACTACTTCTAGGCATTCCCTCTTTTCACCATTTGAGACTCATTCATGATATCCCAGGAATGTACACTATAAAGGCTATTGAAGTAAAGGTACCCCCACCTCCTCTCCGCTGGAAAGAAGATGTTCTAGAAGTCTACCCAAAACTGTTTAAAGGGCTTGCCAAGCTGAATGATGATGCGAAACCATTATGCCATGACCTCCTCCTGGAAAGTACCCTTACCCCTCATAGTAGTTGTCCCATGGCCAAATGGCGACATACGACATATTTTGGTCTAACAAAGTTACACCAAGCGGTTAAAAGAGAACTGTACCAAATTTATACTCTAACAGTACAGAGTACGCTTGGAAGCATTGGGCAAGGCGCAGTGTACTCAAATTTAGACGCCAATTCTGGATTCCATCAATTATCTCTGCGCAAATCGAAAAAGAAGCATTGCTGATTAACTTGGTTTCTAGAACATCGGGTTACCAACGGTAAAAGTGCAGACAGACCACAAACTGCTTGTGTCCGTATGCGGGTGATGTAGTTTAACATAACAATGGAACATGTCCGAGGAAAACTAATCTCTACTGAATAAGATTTCTTTGTAATCGCTGTCATGGTAACATTACCAGCCTCACACCAGCGTTTCGTCCAGAAACCCTCAGACAGAACGTCCTCTGAGACATCTACACGATGCCCACCAAGGTATTAATTACAAACACATGTAAAAATGCAGCCTTTTCCGTTTGCTGGCGTGGACGTTTTCGTGAGATCGAGAAGACCGTGGGGAAAAGTTGCAGCAGACTTCTTTGTCCATAAAGGTCACAGTTAGGCTGTTTGTGATAGATTACTATTCACGCGACGTTGAAATATGTCTTGCACAAGTGACTCCCGATAACTCGAACCCTCAAGGGAAATCGAAAAAAGGTTCTAGTTATCGGTAGCTCGAGTTATCGGGAGTTCGACGAAAATAGCCGAGAGTAAGATAAAACACAGTTTTTACTGCACAGTGAACATTTTAATCACATTTAATTGTAGAAATGTCAAGTGAAAATTAAAAGATACTTCTAGATTATAAATCCCAACGTATAACGTAACAAAAGATAGCCTAAATAGAGCATCCTTTTTACCGTTTTGAGAAGAAAAGTTGCAATCAATCAGTCAATTTGCATCCAAACAATTTAAGACGGAATCGACTAAGAATTTTTGTAATTTTAATTTTCAGTGGACAAAAACCTTGTGAGAATAATTTAAAAAATATCGAATTCTTTTTTACACTTTTCAATGACTATAGAGGTATAATAATAACACCAGAGGCAATTTCTCATCGTAGCCAAAAATAAATGTCATATTTCAGACGAAATGTGAAAACACAGATAAAATTTTGAAACTTCATGTGTAAGATGTCATTTTGTGAAATTTAAAATTTGTTTTCACGGGCTCCCATAAGAAATTTTCTTTGATGTTATTACAGATAACTAATTACATCTATAGCCCTTGAAAAATAAGAAAAAGAATGCAATACTTAAAATTATTCTGTTACAAGGTTTGAATTTTAAAATTAATCAATTTCCTGATGGATTCTGTCTTAAAGAGGTTAAAGCTCTATGGCGGTTCGGACATATTTCATCATCCCCACTGTATTCACAGTGCAATGGCGAGGTCGAGCGGGCAGTACAGACCATGTACGAAGCCTAGCAGTCGCAGAATTTGATCTTGTATACTGCTCCCTGTCTGTCCTCTGTCTTTGTCCTTGACATTAGTAAGAAGTCGTCGTAAAATGGTTATCGGTTTGTGTGCAACACGTATATTGTAAGGTTGTAATATACATGCGATAGTTTCAAAGGTGCCTCTGATGTACGGTATAGTCGCTGTCGTAACAGGGCCAGAGTGGACGTTGGGCTAAGTGTTGGAATCAGTGTTACTGTGAGTGTTCCGTCTAACAAAGTACGTGTTGTAATTGTTCTTACCAAAAACGTTGTTAAGATAATCAGTCTCGTCTTGTAGGCTGTCCGGTAAGTCGCAAACTAGTTTCGCTCGTCTCGGCAAAGTCCGGATAGTAATAGCCTTGTGAGAGGTCGGGTTGTAAGACTGGGCCGGATTATTCAACGTTGGGTTAAGATAACCCAGGGTTAGTGCGAAATTTGAAATGTGAAAGCTTAGAAAGCAAATTCAGTTAAATTCTCTTTTGCCTACAATTTGATGATTGCCCACTCTCACAAGAATAGAGGAAATTGGTAGAGAAATTACTTTTGATAAAAAGAAAAACAGACCTGGGTAAAAATTTAATCCTGGGTTAGCGCTAATCGGCCTTTGAACAACTGGGCTCTGGTGTCTGAGTAATCGGTTGGTATGTGTCGGTTTTCTGTAAATATTCGTTTGTAGTTTGTTGTTGTCGCGAGTGACCAAGGAGTCTGTGGCTCTACTTAAACGTAATAGAGCGGGCTGAATTTAAAAAGAAAAAAAATGTTGCTAAATTGTTGAAAAAAAGAAAACGATTTATCAGCACTTTGCGATAAAGCAAAAAATATCAGTTGTTATTCGTGTTTTAACATCTCTTTTATCTTTCTCTTTCTCTTTTCATGTTGATAATCCGTGAATATCAGGCAGAAAAGTACCTCACCGTAAGTAAAACCTTTTCCGTTTTCTCATTTGAGCTTGTTGCCTCTGATAATGTAAAATATAGATGCAGATTCTTCCTTTTTTGCCATGTAATCCAGGCCCGACGATTTTAAAGTGCGGTGACTTGTTAATCTACCTTAAACCATAGTTTTGCCTGATCTTATTTTGGTTTTCTTTTTTTTTTTGTGTTGTTGGTCAGGTCCGATTCAATCAATTCCTTTGGGTAAGTAAACTATGTTACCGTAACGGTCTTGTACTTTGTCATGTCCTAATTGTTTGGTTAGTTGATGAGAATAGATACAGCAGATATTCAGACGGTCCTTTTTTGTCTTAAATTTGGCGACTCTGCTCTGTCAGTCATGATGCAGCAAACTTATGCAGGTAAATCTGTGTTAAACGGGGCGTGTTAAATTGGGCGTTTGCAATAGACTGCGTAATAGCGTTGCGACATCTTAATACACGAGGCTTTGGTAATCCTGCAGGTTTAGGTGTATTATGACTACTAGAGGCGGGAAGCAGGCCGAGAAAGCCCGTGCAATAAGTTTTTTTTTATATAAAATAACGTATTCTTCTTGATATTTCAAAAAGCCTCTTCATGCAACTTAACGTATCCCGGTGCTTGCATGATGGCTTTGCCCCAGCTAGAAGACCTAGAAAAATTATTCGTAATGCTAAGAGACAGGCTTTTTGTAGGCAGCATAGCAATGCAGGGACACTGCAAGGTGCCGGTCTAGCTCTGTTCAAATGAAAAGTTCAGTCTACAATTTTCTTTATTCTTTAGTTCGTTGCTGTTCCTTGTCAGTCATGTTCCTTGTTCAGTCATAAAACGAGCAAGGTTTTCGCTTTTAAAATTTTTCTTGACAGGTTTCCTTTAAAAAACTGAAGTGTTAGTTTATTAAGGGAAAAGCAAGGGTTTCTGGAAAAATAAGGGTAGTAAAAAATGAGAAATCCAATTGGGAAGCTCTCGTTGTTTCTCTCATTCTCATTCTTGTGTTCTTTCAAGTTGTTTTCATTTTTCTTGGGTTGATCACGTAGTCTATGAGGGACACAATTATCATTCTTAGCAAAATTAAGCAGTGTCTGTCGTACTACTTCCGTCTATATTTCAGTTCAGCACAGGAAAACTTTGTTTTGCTAGCTTATTATCTATTTTTTGTGCGGCTGTTCCATCGACTACGAGTTTAACTAAAGAATACTACATTATAATTCACAACATTGCTAACAAATGAAAATAAGAGAATAGTTCTTTGCGGTAAAGCAAATAATGTCAGAGTTGGTATTAGCATGTTGAATTATCAGAAAGGAAAATAATGGTGGTAGAAATAGCTACTATCCTGGGCAAAAGTCTTCTGGAAAGTATTCATAATTTCGGTATTCATGATAGTATTCATAAATTTCTGTAATTTCTTGTCTCCCTCATAAAATGGCCTGTGTACAGACCCCCCCCCCCCCCTCCCCCCCATCCCCTCAGTGAAAATCGGTGGTGGGGGTTGGATTATTCCTGAATAATTAATTAGGGCATGTTTACAGTTCAGCATGAGTCAGCAGATTTGCATCAGTTACTATTGTTTAGCCTGTTTAGTATTTTCTTGAACCTTAAGTCAAACGGTATACTAGTTCCAAGCGAGTTCTTTTGACGAACTAAGTTTTTTCCCACGAGCTGGAGTGCTGTGTTTAGTCAAGTGCGACGAAGGTCGAGTTTTAAGTTCTGGAAGCCGTAAGATATCTGAAGTTCAAGTGAGAGTTTGTTATTATTGGCAGAGGCTGTTTAGTTTTACTTAAGTTCAAGTCAAGTTTGTGTTGGAGGATGCTGTGTTTTACAGCTTTGTAAAGACTATGTTCCTTTGGTATTAAACTTCCTTGTGATGATCCGACATCCCTCCCTCTACGCCCATGGTGAATTGTTCAAAACATTCGAACTCGTAACATTGGGTTTTAGCCAATTCCATGCTCAACGTAATTGACTCCTTACCCATGCCTTACATATCTTCATAGAGGTTTTTCTCCGGGTACTCCGGTTTTCCCCTCTCCTCAAAAACCAACATTTCCAAATTCCAATTCGACCAGGGATCAGGTAGATGAAGAACCACGTTGTGGATGTGCTACCTCTAAATCATGTTTTTGAAGCCTGATGTAAGAAGAATAGAGAATCTTTTTTCACTGTTTGTTTTGTTAGACTTTTTATTCACCGCCAGTAACCTCATATTTGACTTAAGTCTAAACGTTTAGACCCAAGTCAAATTTAGAAGGATTTGTATGGAGTCATCAGAGCATAACTGGGCTAATATCTCAGGATAATTTGCTCCGAAATGCTAGTTTTTGGCGAGTAGGTCTCTTGGATGTTGCTCTTTTCAGAATATCCTGACAAATCCCATAATTTCGCAAATTAACACCTTACTCTACCGTATTTCACTTCTTACGATTCCTCCGCATTTACAATTAATCAGTTCCACAACCACGACGCTGAATTGTACGCTCCATAGTGTCTTGTTTCTTGTTGTGTTGATGATCACTGAATATAAACGGTTGGGTTTGGGTCATAAATTTGGGTAGACGTCGGCTCGAGGATTTTAAAGTGTGGCTTGATAATCTTAGTTAAACCATTTTTTGCGTTATCGTATTTTGGTTTTCTTTTTTCATTTTTCATGAGATTTACTCAGGGTAAGTACTGTTTTGTTACGGTCTTGTACTTTGTCGTGTACTAATTGTTGCGTCAGTAGATGTGAATAGATGCTGCAGATATTTAGACAGTTTTTCTTTTTAACATTTAGCGACTCCTCTCTGCCAGATGTAATCATGATTGCCTGCGGAGCAACTTTAAACAGGCAAACCTGTGTGGTCACCCATGGGGATGATATATAGGGCTACATATAATGAAAATGATTCAAATGGGGAATTGGCAGTTGCGCGTCAGGTTTTGGTAGTGCAGGCTTTAGCGTATTATGACTTCAAAAGGCAGCAAAGCCTTGCAATTACTTTTGTTAAAGGAGCGTAATTTTTTTTGCTTTATATATTAAAAAGCTTCCCATCGTCTCTATGCACCTCAATCTAAGAGACAAACTTTTTTGGAGCCAGCTCAGCACTAGGGACTCTGCAAGATGCCGGTGTACTAAAGATTAAATTAATATTAAGTAAATATGAAAACTGATCACTTCCACCATGTCCACCTTAGACTTAACGCGATCTTTTGCTTCACTCGATTTGAAGAGCCATAGCCTGTGACTGGAGGAGGCCTAACCTCTCAGCTTCCTATAGTTTCTGTTAAGTCTCCTCGCCATTAATTTTCTACTTAATACCTTATATTTTTACATTTCTCTTATCGTGTGGCAAATAAATAAATGAATTAATTGATAAAATAGTAAGATTTATAAAAAGGCTCGCAACTGTCTGTACTGTCCGAGAACGATTTTTTTTTTTTTCATTATTTTGTGGTGATAGGTTTTGGTGAAGATGTTAATCCTGGTCGTGTCCTGCCGGAAAACGACCCAACGTGGAAAGCAGGAGGAACAACATTACAAGGATACAGCTCCCAGTACTTCACCACTGCTGACCCAATGAAGGTTGATTCTTCAAAGAAGGTTGAATTGCTGTTGAGGCTTGTAGCAAGGTAAAACGTCTTCTCTTTTATCATCATCATCATCATCATCATCATCATCATCATCATCATCATCATCATCATCGTCATCATCATCATCGTCATCATCATCTTCGTCATCATCATCTTCGTCATCGTCATCGTCATCGTCATCGTCGTCGTCGTCGTCATCATCATCATCATCATTGTTGAACAGTTAATGAATAAGGCTGAGTATCTTATGAAGAATTACGGAGATCGAGGAGGGTGTACAGCCTCGACGGATAACACCCTCCGAGATCTCCATAATTCTTCATATGATAAGAAAGCCGAATTCAATAATCGTTTTATTATTCATTCAAAATAATTCCTAGTTTAAAAACATAGCTAAAACATGCTTACCTCCATCGAACCATCGATGTTAAGTTCATCTTCGATAGTGTACCTTTAGGTTTGTCCAGCGCCGCAAATATTCTCCAAATAGCAGATGTCGCCCTCCGAGGTTGTCTTCTTGCTGTTTTTGTTATGTTTTTAGCTATTACTTCTCGTAGTTCCAACTGTAGTTCTTACTCTTGAAACGAGTGAAGTGTCGGCCATTTTTGTTTTCACAACCAAAACAACTCAACCTCGTCCCCAGGTCTTCTCGGTTAACGGTTCATTAACCCGTAGAAGGCTGCATTTTTGACGTCATTTCCTCGGTAAACACAAAATTTTTCTAAATTTGGTCATCAGTAACTGGTTATGGGGAATTATGCGTGTGCTTTTAGCCAATCAGAATTGGGGAAATATTTTGGATGAAGAATAATAACCATTAAACTTTAAGAAGAATAAATAAATTTAAATAGAACTGATGATTTGTTTGTCATATTTTTTGAAATTCATGATTTTAAAATGACTGAATAGTTTCCAGTTCGGTCATATATTATGTAATTGTATTAGGGCATGAAGTCCGTTTTTTTTTTTTTCAATCCATAGTATGACCACATACAATATCACTGACTACACGAAGTTTTCTAACCATATTTATCAAAACTATGTGGCGAAATAGTTGTCCTGATGATGATGATCATAATAATAATAATAATAATAATAATAATAATAATAATAATAATTATTATTATTATTATTATTATTATTATAGTAATAACATAAAAAAATACACACAAAGTGATAGTCTTAAGGTATTGTTTGATGACAGTCCCAGGAATTAAAGAAGTCCATCATCCTTGAGACAGCAGTCAACAGCAACTGTTGGCGTCAGTGTCATACAGTGTCTTATTACACTGTTTAATCATGCTGAAATGAGCTTAATCACATCAGAGGACTGTCTGTTGTGTCTGTGGAGGATGTAGGGTGTTGTTATGGTTCGCCCTTGGAGTATTGATTGCATTTATGCGCTAGCACACACCTCATTGCCTGGTATGTGTAGGGCAAGTTTCTGCCTGCCTGAAATCTTCTTTTCCTTTCTTTTACATGGTTAAAGCAGGATAAATCAACTCATAACTTACCAGCCCGAAGGAAACAGTTCATTCTGTTTCTCGAGAATCTCAATGTTTCCCGAGGTGAAGCCGAAAGAAACATAGATTCTTGGGAAACAAAGGGAGGGACCGGTCTTGAAGTGATTTGTTATATAGCCGGAAATTTTGAAGCTGGAACTCCATCATTAAACCTCGCTGTAACGGCAGTCGCTGGTCAACATTCGCACTGTTACCCTCTGACGTCATAGATTTTGTAATGTTGCTCGATCAGGTATGACCTCGAAGGGGACCAGTGAGAGTACGCGCTGTTATGAAAAACTTCCCAACTATATAACAATACCCATTGTATTCCTTATACACCTATTTCAATTAAGGTTGGTTCAGAGAAGAATGATGCATGATCCATGTTTCATGGCCCGCGGTGCATTATTGTTGCAAGGCAAGTAAATTATGTGCCCGCAACGAACTTGAACCTACAAAGCAAACGCTGCTGACGCTTCTATGCCGCATAGAAGCGTGACGTCAGCAGAACGTTAAGACAATGTATTTCAAAACGCTGAATCCTATTCCAGGCTTTTTAATTTAAGACAGTGATTGAGGTTAGGTTTTTCTCTATGGTAATATGCAAATACTACAAATTTTCAACGAGTTTGCCTGGCTCGCGCACGTGGGAATTTTGGATGGAGTTAAAAAGAAATCAAATTCAAGGCGTTTGTTGAACAACAATAAATAATTTAACATTACGTGTTTAATTATTTTTGAGGCAATTTTTTTGAAACTGAATATATATATATATATAAAACAAAGAATAGCGTTGATTTGCTTTATTGAAATAACCAGCATTCTGGCCCATGCAAAAACGCAGCAACTATATATATATTCATTTAATGTTGGTAAAAAAAGAGGCTTCCAATTTTTTACTATCAGATTTTAAAAATGAAATTTTTCAGCTCGCTTATGCTTAAGAATTTTAGTAGCCATTTGACTTGAAAGCTCTCTTGAACGCCTTTTCACAAATGGTCTCCATTATTTCATGATCAATGAACGTGAACAAGACTAAACTTTCTGCTACAAAAGGGTTTACCATAGTGCTCTACAGGCTATGAAACATGGTTCACGGGAGCAACCTCAGTTGAAATAGGTGTATGTAGATGCGTTGACCTAGACCGAGTTTTTAACCTAACCCCTTTTACTTTCATTTTCAGAGAGGACGAGACAGACCTTGTTTTTCCCAAAGAGGACTTCAAACCGCTGTCCACCTTGTGTCCACCAGCTGTACCAGAGTAGAAAGGGACAGGAGCGAGACATTAGCATGCAACTGTATTAAATTTGAGCTAGTAGCTTAAAATTACTCTTCATTTCATTTCCAGAAGTCAGCTATGATTAAAAAAAAATAAAAATAAAAACTTTTCGGATCTCAAAATAACCCCTGCTCAAGGTTGTGTTAGAACCTTTAGACTGCATATGTTAAGAAATATACTAGGCTGGCTTTTTCCAAGCTGTAGATAAGCACAGCTAGTTATCGTTTTAATTTAAAAATTGATTCGAAGAGGAGGTGTGACGTTTCGGTTCTAGGTGTTTCTAACAAAAGATCGAGAGAAAGAAAAGAAGGAATGAAAACAAGTAAGAATAGCAGTACGTAACTTTTTATAATATGAAGCCTGGAATTCTGACCGGAAAACTCGCACTACTTGATCTAACATTGACGAGACTTCAGAAAACAATGGCTGTTGTAAGAGCTCGATAGAGGCGAATAAATGTTTTAGTCTCTTCGGCTGATTTGGCTACACCTTAAATAGGAGTTCCTTGTCCCACAAAGTCAAATTTAAGTGTTGAATTTTTATACACAAGCGAGGTTTTAACCGGACCACTTCTGAATAACCCTTGATGTGCCAGTTAAGATTTTTTTTTTTGACATTTTGATAACGCCCCAAGGAAACTAATGACAGTAACGTTTTAATACCCACTGTTAACAGCTTTTCTCGTACCTCTCCCAGCAAATTAATTAACCCAGCGAGAAGTTGTAAGGTGCCAAAAGTAACTGTGTCACGGAGTATTTGGAATTTTTGCGCTCCCTATAAAAAAACGTCACTTTTTCAAGACTTTCCGCCTCTCTCTCGTGTTTACTACGAGGAGATTTTCGGGAGAGGAGCGCGAGCTCGTTTCCCGAACGGCGGCTGGTAATCGAGTTTACAAGACAGGCTACCATGGAGTGATTTTACTTAACCCGTGAATACCAACTATTTCTCTTTAATTTCTTTGTTTTCTTTTATTTACTTGTAACTATTTGGCACTAATTGTTAGATACTGGGAAACTGGTTTACTAAAATCATTTTATCACGGTTAATCTATCGAATTGTTATTAAAATAAATTTTCAATATTCTCTTCTTGCGGAGCAATGTGTCATTGTTTCTGTAATAACTGAAGTAAATAGAGGATAATTCGTGGAAAGTGCGGGCGTACGGTATTTACGCAAGAGTTGTTGACATGTCAGACATCGAACGAGTGAGCGCAGCGAACGAGTGAGATTTTTGATACAAAAACAACGAGTGCATAACTACCTTGCGAAGCACTTTCCACGTGGTATTGTGTCTATTATATACATACTGAGACAGTCATCATTTTGGTGGCCTTTTTACTTCAAATCTTTCCAAATGTTAAAATTTGCCGCTATACATCGCGAAATGACAACGAAATCGAAGTATCAGCTTATTAGCAAAAGCGTTTGTTAAAAATATAAAGAGAGTAAATAAGGACATGAGGTAATCCAAGAACTACAAATAATCTTGACTGTTTGTTCTGAATGAACAATTGAAAATTAAATGAATTTATTAAAGCTTGAGTAAAATGGCCGGTTTGAATGTAAGCGACAAAGTAGCTCCGATAAAAAGCACATTCAACTTCACCTTACGTCTCGTTCTGTTTTTCCACTTCCGCTATTGTTTTGCTGGCTCTCTACAGTTTTCTTCATCGACAAACAAACGAAACTATTCCACTCCAATTTCCGAGATGTTTTTCACTTTTTGTACGAGAAAAACTCTTTGAGAAAACTTTTCTCGTTGAATGTCTGCGAAGCGGGAGTGTAGCTAAATGTCGTGGGTCGTGGGTAGTGGGTAGAGGTCGTGGGTCGTGGGTAGTGGGTAGAGGTCGTGGGTCGTGGGTGTGAGTCGTGGGTGTGGGTGTGGGTAGAGGTCGTGGGTCGTGGGTGTGAGTCGTGGGTGTGGGTAGTGAGTAGAGGTCGTGGGTGTGGGTAGAGGTCGTGGGTCGTGGGTGTGAGTCGTGGGTCGTGGGTAGTGGGTAGAGGTCGTGGGTCGTGGGTGTGAGTCGTGGGTCGTGGGTAGTGGGTAGAGGTCGTGGGTGTGAGTCGTGGGTCGTGGGTAGTGGGTAGAGGTCGTGGGTCGTGGGTGTGAGTCGTGAGTCGTGGGTAGTGGGTAGAGGTCGTGGGTGTGAGTCGTGGGTCGTGGGTAGTGGGTAGAGGTCGTGGGTCGTGGGTGTGAGTCGTGGGTGTGGGTGTGGGTGTGGGTAAATGTCGTGGGTAAAAAAAGTATAGGAAAAAATGATAACAAAATAATAATAATAATAAATAGAAAAAATTTGTAAAATATTTATGAAAAGAAAATCTCCAACTCCTTGATTGCCCTTTTGGTCACCGATTCTTATTCGTCCTCTTCCCGATATTTCCTTAGCCACGTGGGACTTGGATCCCCTTTCACACCATCACTGTATAAAAGACATTACATGTTGCCGATGAAGATTTATAAACGAAACAGACGTAAGTCATACGTTCAATTTGCAGAAAGTATGGGATCAACAGCTCCGACTATTAATCTTTATTCGATCTACAATTCCAATGATCAGCGGAGATTTCTTAACACGATGGAATGCGATCACCGTGGGAAAGGGCAGGGGAATTTTGCAGTATTTCATATTTTTGCATACAAGTCTAAGGCCCGTTTCAAACGTCGTGCTACTGCCGTGCCGAACTCAATTGATCGCGCGACGTTTGAAACCAAGTCGTGCTACTGTCCAGTAGCACGACTTGGAACCTTGTAACCTAGTTCCCAGGACCATGATAAAAAACCCATTTTGAGGCTTACTTGTCCCCAGGTTTCTTCGCTGCACACATGTCACAAGGAATTTGTTCCCATTGTATTGTGGCGGGTTTATTATTCGGTGGGATTACATGTAAAAACATGAGCGTTATTGCTTCATCGGGAGTGAAGGAGGAAAATTAAAAATATTCTTGACTCTGGTGGCTTCTTGAGAGACGTTCAACAGCACTTGCAGGCAAAATTTCCGCAAATACGCGGGATTTCGAGGAGAAGCATTCGTCGATATTGCCAAACCAACGGCCTGCGACGGTCTTCGGCCAAGAAGTTGAGCAAAACGGAATAGGAAAATGCAGTAAAGAGAGCAATCAAAGAGGTACATATGAGGCACGTGACGTGACGTCATAGCCTTGCACCTTGTTCCCAGGACCATAGAGAGAACTTTGGGATAATGGATTTTCTTTTTCTTCTTTTTTTCACTTTTTTAAACCTATTGTGAGGCTGACTTGTCCCCAGATTTCTTCGTAACACGTGCATAACGGGAGCAAGGAATACAGAGACGATTGGTAGGAGTCGGGGTCTTGAGCGCTGTGTCTTCTAGGTTTCAAAGTGGCGGGTTTATTGTTCTGTGGGATTCTTATAACTCGTAAATAATTAACAATTATTCTTTGAAATCGAGGTGAATAGTGGGAGAATATTTACCGAGCCGCGAAAGCGGCGAGATAAATATTTCCAAAGCCATTATTCACCGAGATTGAAAAGAATAATTGTTTTAGTATATACACACGAAGTGATCTCAACAAAATCAGAGAGGAAACCATTAAAAAGTTCGATTTGATTGACAGATCAAATCACGCGTAAGTTTAAAAATAGATCTTTGCGGAATTTTCAAACATAGCAATTCACAAGTTTATCATTTCGCAAACAACAGTGCAGCGTAATGGCTTAAATGGAACCGCTTAAAGTTTTAACTGTTTCCTTACCTGAGAAGAAAAGTATAGCTTTGTAGTTTTCTGTTGACTCGCCAAGTTTATAGCCAAAAGGGTTTGTTGTGTCATTCCTCGCATGAAGTGCTGACAAAAATGGCGGCTCGGTTGATCGAGGTAAGACGTCGTCTTCCTGTTTCATTCTTTTTCCTGTTTACTTGAACCGTCGAATTACTGCAAACATTTCCTTTTAAATTTGTTTGTCATAAATAAACTTCGACTTTTTTAGCCAAAATTTTGTTTTTAGAAAACGCTGAGTTCACGAAACGGCTTCTTCTACGCGAATACACGGGAGTTGTAACCAATCCATCGAGCACAAAACTCAGCGACAGTAAATTGAAAAACGCCGTATTGAATCCTTCCAAGTCCTTTCTTGCCTTAAAAAAAAGTCAGCCCTAGGATTTTGTCGACTTTTAAAAGATCTTTCTCTAAAAAAATGGGAAAAACATTGAGCTCGCCTTTCTTCTTCAAGGTCTTGCATGCAATGACTCTTTAGCAAAAACGTTAAATTTAAGAAAGACGTAAACATTATGCCGGATAAGATAGAGCAATAGAGTGAATAACATTGCCTTATAAAAATGGTTTAAACCTTTGAATTACAATATGGAATAAGAACTTGGAAAACTTGGGTATGTTATGTGGTAATCATACTGCAATCACAAGCTAAACTAGCAAAGATAACAAAATGCGAACTGACAATAAAAATGAAAAATGAAAAAAAAAAATAATAATAATAATAACAATAAGGAGGGTGATAAGCACTAGGGAATGCACCAATCAGCGATCGTTTTAGTTCGCTGTGTGCCAGGGTCTTCTCTCCTGCCGCCGCCATATTGGAAGGCGAGAAGACCATGGGAACTAGGTTGCAAGGTTATGACGTCACGTCACGTGCCTTTGGACAGACGGTTTTTTGATTTCTGATTTCTGATTTCTGATTTCTGATTTCTGATTTCTGATTTCTGATTTCTGATTTCCGATTTCCGATTTCTGATTTCTGATTTCTGATTTCCGTTTTCCGTTTTCTGATTTCTGATTTCTGATTTCTGATTTCCGTTTTCCAATTTCTGATTTCTGATTTCTGATTTCCGTTTTCCGTTTTCTGATTTCTGATTTCTGATTTCTGATTTCTGATTTCTGATTTCTGATTTCTGATTTCTGATTTCTGATTTCTGATTTCTGATTTCTGATTTCTGATTTCTGATTTCTGATTTCTGATTTCTGATTTCTGATTTCTGATTTCCGATTTGCGATTTCCGATTTGCGATTTGCGATTTGCGATTTCCGGTTTTCGATTTCTGATTTCTGATTTCCGTTTTCCGTTTCTGATTTCTGATTTCTGATTTCTGATTTCCGATTTCCGATTTCCGATTTCCGATTTCCGATTTCCGATTTCCGATTTCCGATTTCTGATTTCTGATTTCTGATTTCTGATTTCTGATTTCCTAAGTCCCGATTTCTGATTTCTGTTTTCGGCTATCAGAAAATATCTGCCATCAATTTCTGGTTTCTGATTCATGAAATTCAGAAAACGGATTGGCCGCAAAGCTTCCTGATTCTACAGTCGAGCCAGCTTAGCACGGCAGTAGCACGACGTTTGAAACAGGCCTTAGATCATAAGCTCTACGCTTAGCTTCTGACTACGACTCCGTCGCTAGTGAAAACCAGCCTTTAAAGAAGTTTTAGGCTAGCTAATAACTTACGAAGGAACCACCTTCATGCTCAACCTTTCAAGTTACGGCGAGACTATATGTAAATTTTACTGCCGTACGTAAATATAATTTTCTCGATTTTTTGTTTTTGTTTTGCGTACAAAATCTTTGCTGTAACGATTCTAAATATTATTCCTTCAACTGAAAGGACGTTTCAGTCACGAAAGTTGACTTTTTTGAGAAAAAGCAGTTCAGTCTCCAGTTTTCTATTGCCTGCTTCAAGTTTACATAGTGGGCAGAGTTTCTTTTATTGTAGTGTCCGTTTGTACCAAAGGACTCGCTTATTTGCTTTGCTGACCGCGGGGAAGGGGAGTAGGACTGACATGTACGCGGAGATTTTTACAACTTTTTGCCTTTTAATTTTTAATTTTTTTTTTTTTGGAAAACCTTATTTTACCCACGACATTTACCCACACTCACACCCACGACCCACACCCACGACCCACGACCTCAACCCACTACCCACGACCCATGACATTTAGCTACACTCCTCGCGAAGCGGTGCTGCAAGTTGCAATCGCCTATTAAAGGCGGGAATTTTGGCGCGAAACTCACGCACCTTTGTGGCTTCTGATTAGACGTATCATTTTTCTCTCACGTGAAAAAACATCGTTCGCGATTTTTATTGGACGTATCAGTTTTTCACGAGTGAAATCCGTGTGAAAACCATCCTTCGCTTCTCTGTTGGACTAGAACTCATCTGCGTATGAAAATTTACGACATAGCTTTTTGGTAGCTACGAAATGAACACGATAACCAAGTACCCCAAGGTAACATTTCAGTTTATTTAAGTAACTAATAATCATTCTTTAGGAACGTGTTGGCGAAGAAAATTCGTCCATTAATTCGCAATGTCAATAATCTTTGAAATTCACAACATAAAAATACGTTAAAACGTGCGACTTGTATTGCAGCACTGCTGGTAAACAAGTTGCATAATATTTGTTCGTTGTACCGTTGCTTTACATCTAAAGTGGTAGCGCTACGTAAACATCAATGGAAGAATAAGACGTCACTTCAAAAGTGGTATTTATTCTTTCTGAAGTTGTAATGAAACTGAAGGTGACTACCATAAAATTTTTAATCAGTATGTTTTTGTTCAGATGTTCTGATAGTTAGTATGTCATCTTCCTTGACAAACAATGCTCTCTTTTTTCGGCTTCAAAAACGATTTTCACAATATACAGAAGAATTCTGCTCAAAACGTTTTCAAATGAGTGAAACAATAAATAACTTCCAAATTCATGTATATACTTTCTATGACTATATAGTCTTTTCTTCAGTAATACAGGGATGCAGTAAAACTATTCGGACTATTTCAGTGACTCCACGACATAAGCACACAATTATTTAAACTGAATCAATGCAAAAGAATCAGGAAAATTCGACCAAGTTTTATCCCATATCATATTCTCTTGCTCGGACAGAGTACGTTCCTTCACACTTTAGTATAAATAGTCCATTTTAAAATGTAGGATACCTGTAAAAATCTAGTGATATGTTTTTTGCTCGTCTTTTGTGATTGGACAATAAACAGTTAACGAGTCAAGTTAATTTCTAACTCCGAACATTAAAACTACTCATGTTTACAACAGTTCCAAGAAATAACATTTTTCTTAGAAAGTTTTTGAGTAATATGTAGAAATTTACTTAATGTCACACAACAGGGCGACTGACCGTGTAGAATCCAGTGATTCTGATTGGTTTTTAAGTCCACACTTGCAACATACGTCAGACCTGTTCTCTTTGGTTTCTTGTATATCGGGTACTGGTACCCCCTGGCATCTCGGCTAGCGGTCGTGTTTGAGCGTAGATGTGAATGACTGGCATGGCTGTGAAGAGAACCTTTAGAGTGAGCAGCCTCTGCGATCCCTCCCGGCTCCGTCAAGGTACAATCGATGCACATAGACCCCTTCAGCTGGGGGCTGAGTGATGTCATCTTTAAAGAAACGCGTGATGTCATTATAAAGCACCAAATAGGAATTAATTAGGCTAATTAAGCGATATTCTCAGGATGGATTCATTTGCAGCCGTTGCATTTCCCAGCTGGAGTTTTTTTTTTATTGTTTTTCGGCTTTAAAACAACAGCAAATTCCATCAGGCAAATACGACTTTGAACGGATGCTACATATTAATGACTTCATTAGACATATTAGTCTAACTAATTCCTACATGTATTTGGCTTTTCCTTTTTTTCCATTATTCTAGGACAATTGGGTGTGTATAGGAATATGTAAGAAACGAATAATAGAAAACGCTTTTAGGATGCACCATATACAATAAAATTATGATTTGCTAAAAAAAAAATACAAATATAGAAATATAATAAAAAGCAATCAAAAATTGTAAAACCAAAGAAACACAGTTTAGGTCTTGAGGGCATTGAAGGTAATTAAGAGAAGAAAAGATCTGGATCAGTGAAAACAATAATAATTAAAAACTAAACAACAGCAAAAGGACCCTCACTGCACGGAGAAGAAGAATTCCAAAATAAAAATAAAACTTTGTAAAAATTTGTTTCCGCTAAATATTTCGTTGAGCGTTTCAAACGCTTGTTACTCAGGTAGGATCGGTTTCCTCAATGGTGGCAAACCTGATCGGATTTGTACAAATGCTAATGTCAAAAGGTTTTAGATCTGTTGACGTTACATAGAGCTACTACTATGTCTATGTATTAGTCATTGAACGCTTTAGCTGGGGACTCCCCTAGCCGGTCATCATTTGCATGATTTTCTTCCGCAAACTTTGATTCCTTTTCGCCGATCGGGTAGCGATGGCTTTTGCCCGATGCGATAATGTTTTGAGCCCTTACAGAAAGTTTCTCGTGGAATTGTCATCGAATATTTCCGGAGAAGATTTGGAGACCCTAAAATTTGCTGTTCAAGATTTGATTCCACGCGGGAAAGCAGAGGACGTAAGCAGCGGTTTGAAGTTTTTTGATATTCTGGAACAAGATTCAAGAATAACGCCGAGTAATCTGTCTCTTTTGGACGAATTGCTCAAAACAATCGGCAGGATGGATCTCGCGTGGAAAGTACAGTGTTTTGCTAAATCTCCCGTGGGTGACCACACAAATTGTAAGTTAAATTTCGTTGAATTGGACGCCGCTCACATAGTCGCTATTAAAAATCTTCCGATATAAAGCTGCTTATATTGGTGCAAATGTGTCATCGCGAGTGTATTTCGTATATTGAATGATGAATAGTGAATGCAAGTAAAGTACCGGTAGAAGGAACCAGTGATAGATCTCGGAGTGATTAATAATACAATAGCATCGGCGCGTGGCACAATTGACATTCGCTTTCTGAACTTCAATAGGCTTTCCGATCTTGGGCTCTTTTCCTGAAAGACGTCTGGTTAGCCCTAATCTAGGATGTAATACACGTTTGTATTAACCTTGCCATATATTGTTGCTCACGTTTGAATGCATGATTGCCTCCGCATCGATTTTGCCTGGAGGGCGAAATTCTTGTGGCTTCTTGTGGTTCGTGCATATATAAAGAAGTACTTACAGTTAGAGTACGAAGTTAGTATACCAGAAAAAATTCGATGTGCAACTCGGTTTAAACGCCCTCGAGTAGGAAATGGGTACTGATGACGTAAGCCAGTCACTGCCTGAAGGGAGTATATAAAAAATTTCTGTCTGGAATTGCGAAGGTGAGAAGTATTGTGGAAATGCCGTTTGTGACAGTCACTTTCACAGTGATACCTCTACACTTTTTTTGTGTTACACATTTCCGATGCGCCGGTCAGTGTCGTTCCGTAGAGCTGCTGGTTTGAAGGTAATTCTAAATGGCAAACTGGAATTTCATTACTATGAAAGTTAAATAAAACATTATCGAACGTCTCAACTGTTATTTGTTTGTAGATATTCAAAATGAGGATTGTGTCACTGATGGACCTGAAGCATTGGAAGCAAGAGACAAGGCAGTCCCCACTAAAATGAGTAAAGGTTGTACTAGTGAGTGTTTGCTTTGTTGCTTTCTACAAGCCAGTTATTATGCTTTGAATAATCTAACAGTATTTAACTGAATCAGCCGACTTCACTAATAAGTTTTTCAGTCAGCTTGCGGAAGGATTTCGAATCATTATGGGACACGGTCAGCTAATGCACATGCGCATTTCATACCATTCGTAGATTTTAACTGTTGCATATACGTCTGATGTCAAGATTTTAAAGCAACTGCCCTCAGATATTTAACTATTTTCTTATCTTTTTAATTATAAATCTGCTTTAACCATGCATGACCAATTAAAGACCAAGATGTCTTTGATTTTATCGTTCGACTTACTCCACTTATTTTCATTCATACAATGTGCTCACTATCTGTCTTCTCATTGGCAAATTTTAGAAATCACCGCACCTACAAACTACTGCTTTGGCTCGGCTGATAACACTTACTTGTAACTTGATTGTTCCGGATACCTTATAAAACCTCATCCAATGATTGTCGATATTTTAAATATTTTTTGATATGACATAAAAAGCTCATTTGAAGACGTGATTTATCAATTTCTTGATATGAATAGCCTGAGAGCAAGCTCTCCTATTTGGGCGAGTGAAACGAGTCTCGCGAGAACGCGCAAGCGGGTGGCGAAGCAGCCGAGGAGCAGAGGAAAGGAAAGCTTGCAACGATCTCTCATAAAATTTCATTTGTACTTCGCCCAGACGAAGGGAAATACAATTGGCTGAAAAATGACGTTCCGGAAAACAAAGTTGATTGATAACAGGCCAAGCTGGCACCCGCGTCGTCTGTTTGTCAAATTTGGTTCTCAGGGGGATCAGATTGGTACCGAGAACTTGTTTCAGCCCTCAAAGCAGACGGGCTCGTTTGATGTAATTCTCACAAAGAGAATATTGCGAGCCGAAAATAAGTCGGACCGAGTTTGTATTTCTTGTGGAAGGAAAATGAAAACCTTTCATCAGTTGTATTCGTTTCTGTCAAGCGCCTTGTTTAGTTCTGAAAATCGGGAGAGTGAAAGTGAAGAGTGATTCAAGCGCTGTCTTCCAAAATCGGTTTCTTCTTCCGGACTGAATTCTACTGGGTAGAAAAATTCAGAAACATGTACTTGACAGTGTAGCTGTGTAGCTTGACCGTAAAGAAGGAAAAAAGAAAGAGTTGGAACCAAGTGAAGTAAAACTTAAGAGAACCAAGTGCAGGAAAACGCTATTCTCCAGTTCCAGACGGACAAATATATGATGTTTTTGTTGGTGATTGCGATGGGGAGTAGCCGTTCTACACTGCAGTATGGACGACTTTTCAAAAGTAAATGAAACGAGAATCAAAGTAGAGTTCTTATCCGAGCGGACAGGTTGAAGTACGATGTCCTCGTGAAAAAAAAAAAAAACATGTCAGTGATTAAAAACATTGCTTTGATGCTGTTGCGAAAGCGATTTATAAATAAATAATTCTACGCGCCCTCGGCTGTCTTAACGTACTTGACAGGCGGTTGTCACTTTTCTAATCTGCGGCACGTTTGCGGTGACAGTTTTCACGCTTGCGGAGTCGCGGGGTTTCCGGCGTGGAAATGAAAATTTATGAGAGATCGTTGCCTTTCCTGGGCCCCTGGCTCGCGCGTTCTCGCGAGGCTCGCTTCGCTTGCCCAAATAGGAGAGCTTGCTCGCAGGCTATGAAATGAATGGTGTCTCTGTTAATTGAAAGATGAAAGTCAATTACAAGACGACACAGTAGCTGTCAGCACCGTCTCATCATCACCTAATCAGAACCTACTGTTCAATACGCCAAAATCAAGGAATGGAAATGAAGGCTCTTCTGGCAGGGTGTTCAGGGACTATGCACAAACGCTCAGAGGAAATGACAGAGTTCAAGTCACATCAGTTACCCAAACAACATCTCAGGCAAAAATTGATGGTAAGCAAAAATATATTTGTTATTAGAGAATTTCCAAGTAGCAAAAAAAAACTGTTAATATTTGCAACAATAGAACGTTTGGAAAAATGTTGTTGGGATTCTCATCGCGTTTGAGTTGCTTGCCACTTTTAATTTTGCGTCTTATCTTGTCCTCGAATTGAGAGGCTTAAGTCGGTTCAGGAATTCACAGCAGGCTCGTTGCCTAAGGCTACCCTGGGTACCAGAGGTTTTTCTCGCATGCGGCGGTAATTTTCGGTGTTGGCCGAAGGCCGACACACCTTCGGCCGTAGGCCGCGGGTCACTATAAAGACTTGACAGAAACTGGAAACAGCGCTAGTAAAGTCTCTGGCACCCAGGGTAGCCCAAGGCGTTAAAGTCCCACGACCATTTGCTTTCCTTGCGGTTTAATAGGCATATGACAATCTGCGGTAAGATGGTTGATAATATATCCGGTCACAAGCAATTCGATGTTGCGTCTGCGATTTCCAATTCTTAAAAAAGATTCTCTCTAAAAATTCCTCCGTTTCGAACAGTTACATGTAAACAAGAATGAGTTAACAGGACATTTGGATTTGTTGACGGTGATGTTACAAAAAGCAACGGAACAAAGAACACAATCAAGATGCTGCGTTACTTGTTGGGGTTAATTTATTACAGCAATACCATACTTGGGAATATTAGAGGGAAAAATGAAGTAATCTCGCTCTATTGTGCGCTCAAATGCAATGGCGGTCAAAACGACTTTTTCTCGTTTACACTGGGGCATTAATTTGCCTGTGTTTGACAAATACAGCAAATCCGCTGGGGTATTAATTTGCCTGGGTCTAACAAACTACACAGGGGCATTTATTTGCCTGTGTCTAACAAAATATACTGGGGCATTAATTTGCCTGTGTCCAACAAATACACTGGGGCATTTATTTGCCTGTATCTAACAAAATACACTGAGGAATTTATTTCCCTGTGTCTAACGAATAAACTTTTGAAGTATTTACTTCTCTCTATCAAATTTATTTATGTAATTCTTTACCAATACAATGGCAACTAAGATAATTAAGGCGTTTTAAAACTGAAAATTCCGATGATGTATATTTTTTAAACCAAGCCGGAACAAACCCTTTAGCCACAAAAAATATAAAAGCAATGAAAGAGTAGCCCTGTCCCACTGTTTTATTGCATTACATATCAGGCGTTCAAGAAAACTCGTGTACCTTAATGAGGAAATTTGCCGCTAAAACGTGTCAGGATTAATCCGGCATATAACACCTTCGTAAGGCTCAGTCTTCTTTTTAGTATGGTTCCTGTTTCAGCTCCTAATGTGATTTAGGTAAAAACATTTTACCTAACCAGGGGGATCCAAATTTCTGAACCGGCCTAACCTGCTCATGATCTTAGCTTTTTTCCATTGAGCTTTCAGCAGTTTTTGGGCTTCCTTTATCAGTGACCTGTATATCCTCTCAACCGAGCTCGAATTCTCTGTGGGATCGGAATTCAGTCATTCGTGAGTCCCGTCATCCCAACCAAAATTTTTGCTCAATCTCGTAATCACGATGACTTTCGTGGCCCTCTTTTAGTTTATCGGCTTTTCCCGCTTCCTAACCTGTGTCTCCAGGCCATTCCTTTAGGGAAGCTTCAGAAACTATAGAATGTGACTTGAAGCGGTGCAATTTTTCCTCTCGAGTCTTACGTCTGTTCTGATCTGAATATGCTTTACAGAGGGTTGTTTTCTCATCAAGTCAAATCTTAAAGTCCTATGTTTATGCATAAGATTTCCATCCTGGTGGTTTGTGTATAAATAGTAACCCACCATCAATGGCGTTGACCTAGGACACCCAGGGACAGTTAGTGGAAAGGAAATTAAAGATGGCACTGTGTCAGTGCAACCTCGTTCCTAGCGTTCGAGGTTGCTCGGTATGCACAATAACTTGCGCGGTGTGTCAGGCATGAAAATTTGGGTGTTGTGTTTTCTAAGTCGACACGAGGTCTTTTTCAATAATTAAAAAAGAATGAACTTTTTGAAAGGTTTGAACCCAGGAGTCACTTAATAAGCAGATTGTATATGATCGTCCGGCTGAACGTAATCCTGAATAGGACTGTTGTTGCTGACAGTGACTGACGTTTCGACAACCTGTGCGGTAGTCATCTTCAGAGTCAAAGTGAGTTGTATCACGTCAGTTGATGATATTAACCTCTGGTTATTGACCTGATTAGTCAATTAAGTGGCGATGTTTTTGGTCGCCTGTCAGTTGTTGTTTCCTAACTGATCTTAGTTCTTTAAAACAACATTTTTCGAATATCGCATGGTAAAATCGCCGAATCTCGTCTCGCAATAATTCCAATCCCGAATCTTGCGCCCAATTCTCTCTAAAATCCCCAATCGTGGCCGTCAAAACCCAGTTGGAACCCTTCTTTATTTTTTGACTCGCGTCATCTGAATATTCTCCTCACATAACAGCAATGATGATATCATGTTATTTCAGGGCGTTGGAGGCTGTTTTCATGGCCACAAAACTATTTTTGGCTCAAGGGCTAACGTCATCCGTTTTTTTTTTTCCATTCAAGGCAGATCTAAAGCTGCGTCAAGGTACAAAGGTCCAACCTCTGCTTCCACCCCTTTTTTTACACCAAGTGTGTATGCGCAGATGGGGCAAGGTCAGCTTCATCTTGATTCCACTGTTGGACCACCACCTGTGGGATATGTCAACCACCTGGCGTACCAAGGATATTCCGTGGAAATCATTGGTGGAAAGCACTACAAAACACCTGATGGAGAGTTCGTGGAGTTGAAGAGCGGCACACAGTATAAGATACAGGTCAAAAATTCCCATGCCTATGGTAAGGATACGTATATTAGCCCAATTAATGCACAGAAAAGACCAGTATGGAAAGTACCTCACGAAATTTGACGATTATCGGAGATAAACAGTTTAAGTTGTTTGAACAATTTTAAGCTTATGCTAAAAAATTACGTCTTTTTTGTCATATTTCTCTACAACAGGTCATTCCATATGTCACAATATTCGTTGTCGTGCAATGTTTGGTTTAACGTGCAAGCTATAAGATTTTTCCAACTCACTGTCAGTCAAATATTGGTACAAGGAGTATAGTGGGGACAAAATTATCTTGTTAGCAGGATTTCAGTAGTGTTGGTTAGAATGCTTTAGCATGTAATGCGTACTGATCTAGACAGTAAAAAAACTAAACATACACTCTAAAGTAAGCTTATGATTACAGCATTAATATCATAGGTGACGAATTACTCCTTAATTTTGGCGCAAAATTTCAGCGTTAATTTGTAATTTCACATGTGAAATTACTAAATTGCCATGGCAACCTTCCGTACGTCTCCGTTTCAAGATGGCGACGAAGTTTAAAATGTCATGAATAAAGATGTCACGGCATAAAAAGACGCTTTAGAAAACCTGAACACACGAAAGAGCACATCAAGAAGGATTCTTAGAGGTATGTTGTCGAAAAATTCCGAAAACTTAAGCCAGATTTCAGCTCTAAACGTTTGAGAGAGTGGAGTTCACGATCGATCGATACGATCAAGGATAAACAAGTCAAAAATCCGCGATTGCTAAGGTAATTCGTCACCCATGATATTAATAGGTAATCAAATGGTATACTCGTGAAGTTAGGGAATAATTTCACTTGCGTTTCGTTTAAATTCTAATAATTTCCAGAGCCTTTAGGCGAGGGAAATTATAATAATTTGGACAAAACGCACTTGAAATTATTCCCTAATTTCACTCGTAACCATTTGATTACAAATACTGATAATATACATGAAAAAATTACTCAATTCTGATTGGCTGAGAAAGGAGTGCAGCTCTTCTGTAACACGAGTACAAAATGTGTAACACGAGTGTAAACTTGTAACACGAGTGCAAGTTAGAAATGCTTTCTGATTGGCTGAAAAGACGAAAGAAACCAACAAGAACTAATCAGATTAGAGCTGTTTCTATAGCAACATATTGGCGGAAAATTTGAGATAAGAGACAGGGAGTTCCACTCTTCCAAGCAAGTTTTAGAGGGGAAAGCTCGGCAGCTTCGCTAATCAGGTATGAGCAAACGTCCAAATAAAGCCAGAAGTTTAACTGACGAAGAAGAAGAGGTGCTGTAGGAGGCAGAAAAATTTGGTTCCAAAACTCCAGAAGCGCTTATTTCTTCTATGTGTTGGCTTTTGACGCAGTTCTTTGGTCTCCGTGGCCGCGTCAAGAACACCACGCATTGAAAATAGAAGATTTTCAACTCTGCAAAAGTGACGAAGGTATGGAGTTCGTGCAGTTTACCGAAGGTCCAACGAAGACCAGACAAGGCGGACTGCAGAGCAAGAACAGAGATTTTCAGCCACGAATGTTCTCTGTTGCAGGAGAAAGGTGTCCGGTTGCTCTCTTCAAGCAGTTTGTCGAGCGAAGACCACTAAAGATGCGATGGTCAGGTCCTTTCTACCTCAGTTTCAAAAGAAACCGAAGACTGAATGACAACATCCGGTTCAAAACTCTACCAATGGGCGAAATCACTATTAGCAACATGATGAAAACAACTGTGGCGGGTACTAGCCTTGAAGAAAGTCACAAAAAGTTCACGAATCACAGTTCTAGAAAGACAACAGTCAGCAAGCTAAAAAAAGCATACGTTGAAAGCTCAGATATTGTGAAGGTCACAGGCCACAGAAGCGTACAATCCCTTGACGATTACAATGAAGCCGACGTGGAAGAGCAACGACGACTCTTCAGTGCAATATCCGAACGAAATGATGAGACCCCAGTGCTGAGAAAAAGCAAATGGCAGTTTCCGACATCACAACAACTGTGGCTCCACTCGCTCCGGTAAACCCGAACGTGCCCGTACCACACACATTGGCCGGCCCATCAATGACAACGTCGAAAGAAAACCAATTCCCGCCATCGTTTTTACGTTTTCAAGCTCAGGATTTCAACCATGAATCCAACCATGATGAGGTCCCAGGAACAGACCACGATGAAAGCGTTCAACAATTGTCAAGTACCTTTCATCATTGGCCGCTCGAAGCGAGCTCCTGAGATTTCAAAACGGTAGCCCAGTTCTTGTAAACGCCGAGTTTTCATTATTGAGGATGATTCTGATTGAACGTTTACTTTTCCTGATTATTGTAAATCGAGTTTTCTTTACATAAATGTAAAACGGTTGAAAGGTGTTAAATCAATCCACACATTAATTTTTCCAAGTTCTAATTTGAATGATTTTGAAAGTCTCGGTCTTGTAAAAGTTTGCATTTGACAAACGTAGTAATCTGTTTCAGCTAATCAGTTGAATGAACTAAAAAACCGCGCCCTGTCAAAATATTTTGTTGCAGTTATTTTTTTCGTGTATATTATTAACAAGTAATCACATGATTTTTCTCCTGCAATTTGGAATAAATAAGCACTTGTAAATTTTTGTTAAACTTTTGTTGATCTTTGAAAAATTTACTCGTGCTTATTTATTCCAAATTGCACTCGAAATCATGTGATTACCAATACTTATTTTAGTGCAGTGTTTGAAAGCCTGTACATCTTTACTTTGGTCACAGCCTGTCGTAATAGTACGATGCTTAAGACAGCCTAAACTATCCCGGCACTGCTTTCTTAGTCTAT